>NW_027207259.1:900000-1040449 GCF_963455315.2 Globicephala melas
TAACACTTCCCCGAAGCCTGACCCTCACCCGTCCCGTAATCCTAACCCGTACGCTAACACTAACCCGCGCCCTAACACGTACGCTCCCCCTAAAGCGTTGTCGTACCCTCACCTGGACCCTAAGCCGTCCCCGTCCCCTAACCCTAACCCTAGCCTGAACCCTAACCCTAACCCTTCCCCTTAGCCTGACCCTCACCCTTCCTCTAATCCTAACTCGTACGCTAACACTAACCCGCGCCCTCACACGTACGCTCCCCTAAAGCGTTGTCGTACCCTCACCTGGACCCTAAACCGTCCCCGTCCCCTAACCCTAACCCTAGCCCGAACCCTAAACATAACCCTTCCGCGAAGCCTGACACACACCCGTCCCCTAATCCTAACCCGTACGCTAAAACTAACACGCGCCCTCACACGTACAATCCCCCTAAAGCGTTGTCGTACCCTCACCTGGACCCTAAGCCCTCCCCGTCCCCTAACCCTAACCCTAGCCCGAACACTAACCCTAACCCTTCCCCGAAGCCTGACCCTCAACCGTCCCCTAATCCTAACCCGTACGCTAACACTAAGCCGCGCCCGCACACGTATGATCCCCCTAAAGCTTTGTCGTAGCCTCACCTGGACCCTAAACCGTCCCCGTCACCTAACCCTAACCCTAGGCCGAAACCTATCCCTAACCCTTCCCCGAAGCCTGACCCTCACCCGTCCCCTAGTCCTAACCCGTACGCTAACACTAACCCGCGCCCTCACACGTACGCTCCCCCTAAAGCGTTGTCGTACCCTCACCTGGACCCTAAACCGTACCCGTCCCCTAAACCTAACTCTAGCCCGAACCCTAACCCTAACCCTTCCCCGAAGCCTGACCCTCACCCGTCCCCTAATCCTAACCCGTACGCTAACAGTAACCCACGCCCTCACACGTACGCTCCCCCTAAAGCGTTGTCGTGCCCTCACCTGGACCCTAAACCGTCCCCGTCCCCTAGCCCTAATCCTAGCCCGAACCCTAACCCTAACCCTTCCCCGAAGCCTGACCCTCACCCGTCCCCTAATCCTATACCGTACGCTAACACTAACCCGCGCCCTCACACGTACGCTCCCCCTAAAGCGTTGTCGTACCCTAACCTGGACCCTAAGCCGTCCCCGTCCCCTAACCCTAACCCTAGCCCGAACCCTAACCCTAACCCTTCCCCGAAGCCTGACCCTCACCCGTCCCCTAATCCTAACCCGTACGCTAAAACTAACCCGCGCCCTCACACGTACGCTCCCCCTAAAGCGTTGTCGTACCCTCACCTGGACCCTAAACCGTCCCCGTCCCCTAACCCTAACCCTAGCCCGAACTCTATCCCAAACCCTTCCCCGAAGCCTGACCCTCACCCGTCCCCTAATCCTAACCCGTACGCTCACACTAACCCGCGCCCTCACACGTACGCTCCCCCTAAAGCGTTGTCGTACCCTCACCTGGACCCTAAACCCTCCCCGTCCCCTAACCCTAACCCTAGCCCGAACCCTAACCCTAACACTTCCCCGAAGCCTGACCCTCACCCGTCCCCTAATCCTAAGCCGTACGCTAACACTAACCCGCGCCCTCACACGTACGCTCCCCCTAAAGCGTTGTCGTACCCTCTCCTGGACCCTAAACACTCCCCGTGCACTAACCCTAACCCTAGCCCGAACTCTAACCCTAACCCTTCCCCGAAGCCTGACCCTCACCCGTCCCCTAATCCTAACCCGTACGCTCACACTAACCCGCGCCCTCACACGTACCCTCCCCCTAAAGCGTTGTCGTAGCCTCACCTGGACCCTAAACCGTCCCCGTCCCCTAACCCTAACCCTAGCCAGAACCCTAACCCTAACCCTTCCCCGAAGCCTGACCCTCACCCGTCCCCTAATCCTAACCCGTACGCTAACACTAACCCGCGCCCTCACACGTACGCTCCCCCTAAAGCGTTGTCGTACCCTCACCTGGAACCTAAACCGTCTCCGTCCCCTAACCCTAACCCTAGACCGAACCCTAACCCTAACCCTTCCCCGAAGCCTGACCCTCACACTTCCCCGAATCCTAACCCGTACGCTAACACTAACCCTCGCCCTCACACGTACGCTCCCCCTAAAGCGTTGTCGTACCCTCACGTGGACCCTAAACCGTCCCCGTCCCCTAACCCTAACCCTAGCCCGAACCCTAACCCTAACCCTTCCCCGAAGCCTGACCCTCACCCGTCCCCTAATCCTAAGACGTACGCTAACACTAACCCGGGCCCTCACACGTACGCTCTCCCTAAAGCGTTGTCGTACCCTCACCTGGACCCTAAACCCTCCCCGTCCCCTAACACTAACCCTACCCCGACCCCTAACCCTAACCCTTCCCCGAAGCCTGACCCTCACCCGTCCCCTAATCCTAACCCGTACGCTAACACTAACCCGCGCCCTCACACGTACGCTCCCCCAAAGCGTTGTCGTACCCTCACCTGGACCCTAAACCGTCCCCGTCCCCTAACCCTAACCCTAGCCCGAACCCTAACCATAATACTTCCCCGAAGCCTGACACACACCCGTCCCCTAATACTAACCCGTACGCTAAAACTAACCCGCGCCCTCACACGTACGCTCCCCCTAAAGCATTGTCGTACCGTCACCTGGACACTAAGCCCTCCCCATCCCCTAACCCTAACCCTAGCCCGAACCCTAACCCTAACCCTTCCCCGAAGCCTGACCCTCACTAGTCCCCTAATCCTAACCCGTATGCTAACACGAACCCACGCCCTCATACGTACGCTCCCCCTAAAGCGTTGTCGTACCCTCACCTGGACCCTAAGCCGTCCCCGTCCCCTAACCCTAACCCTAGCCCGAACCCTAACCCTAACCCTTCCCCTTAGCCTGACCCTCACCCTTCCTCTAATCATAACTCGTACGCTAACACTAACACGCGCCCTCACACGTACGCTCCCCTAAAGCGTTGTCGTACCCTCACCTGGACCCTAAACCGTCCCCGTCCCCTAACCCTAACCCTAGCCCGAACCCTAAACATAACCCTTCCGCGAAGCCTGACACACACCCGTCCCCTAATCCTAACCCGTACGCTAAAACTAACACGCGCCCTCACACGTACAATCCCCCTAAAGCGTTGTCGTACCCTCACCTGGACCCTAAGCCCTCCCCGTCCCCTAACCCTAACCCTAGCCCGAACACTAACCCTAACCCTTCCCCGAAGCCTGACCCTCAACCGTCCCCTAATCCTAACCCGTACGCTAACACTAACCCGCGCCCGCACACGTATGATCCCCCTAAAGCTTTGTCGTAGCCTCACCTGGACCCTAAACCGTCCCCGTCACCTAACCCTAACCCTAGGCCGAAACCTATCCCTAACCCTTCCCCGAAGCCTGACCCTCACCCGTCCCCTAGTCCTAACCCGTACGCTAACACTAACCCGCACCCTCACACGTACGCTCCCCCTAAAGCGTTGTCGTGCCCTCACCTGGACCCTAAACCGTCCCCGTCCCCTAGCCCTAATCCTAGCCCGAACCCTAACCCTAACCCTTCCCCGAAGCCTGACCCTCACCCGTCCCCTAATCCTATACCGTACGCTAACACTAATGCGCGCCCTCACACGTACGCTCCCCCTAAAGCGTTGTCGTGCCCTCACCTGGACCGTAAACCCTCCCCGTCCCCTAACCCTAACCCTAGCCCGAACCCTAACCCTAACCCTTCCCCGAAGCCTGACCCTCACCCGTCCCCTAATCCTAACCCGTACGCTAAAACTAACCCGCGCCCTCACACGTACGCTCCCCCTAAAGCGTTGTCGTACCCTCACCTGGACCCTAAACCGTCCCCGTCCCCTAACCCTAACCCTAGCCCGAACTCTATCCCAAACCCTTCCCCGAAGCCTGACCCTCACCCGTCCCCTAATCCTAACCCGTACGCTCACACTAACCCGCGCCCTCACACGTACGCTCCCCCTAAAGCGTTGTCGTACCCTCACCTGGACCCTAAACCCTCCCCGTCCCCTAACACTAACCCTAGCCCGAACCCTAACCCTAACCCTTCCCCGAAGCCTGACCCTCACCCGTCCCCTAATCCTAAGCCGTACGCTAACACTAACCCGCGCCCTCACACGTACGCTCCCCCTAAAGCGTTGTCGTACCCTCTCCTGGACCCTAAACACTCCCCGTGCACTAACCCTAACCCTAGCCCGAACTCTAACCCTAACCCTTCCCCGAAGCCTGACCCTCACCCGTCCCCTAATCCTAACCCGTACGCTAACACTAACCCGCGCCCTCACACGTACGCTCCCCCTAAAGCGTTGTCGTACCCTCACCTGGAACCTAAACCGTCTCCGTCCCCTAACCCTAACCCTAGACCGAACCCTAACCCTAACACTTCCCCGAAGCCTGACCCTCACCCTTCCCCGAATCCTAACCCGTACGCTAACACTAACCCTCGCCCTCACACGTACGCTCCCCCTAAAGCGTTGTCGTACCCTCACGTGGACCCTAAACCGTCCCCGTCCCCTAACCCTAACCCTAGCCCGAACCCTAACCCTAACCCTTCCCCGAAGCCTGACCCTCACCCGTCCCCTAATCCTAAGACGTACGCTAACACTAACCCGGGCCCTCACACGTACGCTCTCCCTAAAGCGTTGTCGTACCCTCACCTGGACCCTAAACCCTCCCCGTCCCCTAATCCTAACCCTAGCCCGAACCCTAACCCTAACCCTTCTCCGAAGCCGGACCCTCACCCGTCCCCTAATCCTAACCCGTACGCTCACACTAACCCGCGCCCTCACACGTACGCTCCCCCTAAAGGGTTGTCGTACCCTCACCTGGACCCTAAACCCTCCCCGTCCCCTAACCCTAACCCTAGCCCGAACCCTAACCCTAACCCTTCCCCGAAGCCTGACCCTCACCCGTCCCCTAATCCTAACCCGTACGCTAACACTAACCCGCGCCCTCACACGTACGCTCTGCCTAAAGCGTTGTCGTACCCTCACCTGGACCCTAAACCCTCCCCGTCCCCTAACCCTAACCCTAGCCCGAACCCTAACCCTAACCCTTCCCCGAAGCCTGACCCTCACCCTTCCACAATCCTAAGCCGTACGCTAACACTAACCCGCGCCCTCACACATACGCTCCCCCTAAAGCGTTATCGTACCCTCACCTGGACCCTAAACCGTCCCCGTCCCGTAACCCTAACCCTAGCCCGAACCCTAACCCTAACCCTTCCCCGAAGCCTGACCCTCACCCGTCCCCTAATCCCAACCCGTACGCTAACTCTAACCCGCGCCCTCACACGTACGCTACCCCTAAATCGTTGTCGTACCCTCACCTGGACCCTAAACCCTCCCCGTCCCCTAACACTAACCCTAGCCCGAACCCTAACCCTAACCCTTCCCCGAAGCCTGACCCTCACCCGTCCCCTAATCCTAACCCGTACGCTAACACTAAACCGCGCCCTCACACGTACGCTCCCCCTAAAGCGTTGTCGTACCCTCACCTGGACCCTAAACCCTCCCCGTCCCCTAACACTAACCCTAGCCCGAACCCTAACCCTAAAACTTCCCCGAAGCCTGACCCTCACCCGTCCCCTAATCCTAACCCGTACGCTCACACTAACACGCGCCCTCACACGTACGCTCCCCCTAAAGCGTTGTCGTACCCTCACCTGGACCCTAAACCCTCCCCGTCCACTAACCCTAACCCTAGCCCGAACCCTAACCCTAACCCTTCCTCGAAGCCTGACCCTCACCCGTCCCCTAATCCTAACCCGTACGCTAACACTAACCCTCGCCCTCACATGTACGCTCCCCCTAAAGCGTTGTCGTACCCTCACCTGGACCCTAAACCGTCCCTGTCCCCTAACCCTAACCCTAGCCCGAACCCTAACCCTAACCCCTCCCCGAAGCCTGACCCTCACCCGTCCCCTAATCCTAACCCGTACGCTCACACTAACCCGCGCCCTCACACGTACGCCCCCCCAAAGCGTTGTCGTACCCTCACGTGGACCCTAAACCGTCCCCGTCCCCTAACCCTAACCCTAGCCCGAACCCTAACCCTAACCCTTCCCCGAAGCCTGACCCTCACCCGTCCCCTAATCCTAAGCCGTACGCTAACACTAACACGCGCCCTCACACGTACGCTCCCCTAAAGTGTTGTCGTACCCTCACCTGGACCCTAAACCCTCCCCGTCCCCTAATCTTAACCCTAGCCCGAACCCTAACCCTAACACTTCCCCGAAGCCTGACCCTCACCCGTCCCCTAATCCTAAGCCGTACGCTAACACTAACCCGCGCCCTCACACGTATGCTCACCGTAAAGCGTTGTCGTACCCTCACCTGGACCATAAACCCTCCCCGTCCACTAACCCTAACCCTAGCCCGAACCCTAACCCTAACACTTCCCCGAAGCCTGACTCTCACCCGTCCCCTAATCCTAATCCGTACGCTAACACTAACCCACGCCCTCACACGTACGCTCCCCCTAAAGCGTTGTCGTACCCTCACCTGGACCCTAAACCCTCCCCGTCCCCTAACCCTAACCCCAGCCCGAACCCTAACCCTAACCCTTCCCCGAAGCCTGACCCTCACCCGTCCCCTAATCCTAAGACGTACGCTAACACTAACCCGGGCCCTCACACGTACGCTCTCCCTAAAGCGTTGTCGTACCCTCACCTGGACCCTAAACCCTCCCCGTCCCCTAATCCTAACCCTAGCCCGAACCCTAACCCTAACCCTTCTCTGAAGCCTGACCCTCACCCGTCCCCTAATCCTAACCCGTACGCTCACACTAACCCGCGCCCTCACACGTACGCTCCCCCCTAAAGCGTTGTCGTACCCTCACCTGGACCCTAAACCCTCCCCGTCCCCTAACCCTAACCCTAGCCCGAACCCTAACCCTAACCCTTCCCCGAAGCCTGACCCTCACCCGTCCCCTAATCCTAACCCGTACGCTAACACTAACCCGCGCCCTCACACGTACGCTCTGCCTAAAGCGTTGTCGTACCCTCACCTGGACCCTAAACCCTCCCCGTCCCCTAACCCTAACCCTAGCCCGAACCCTAACCCTAACCCTTCCCCGAAGCCTGACCCTCACCCTTCCACAATCCTAAGCCGTACGCTAACACTAACCCGCGCCCTCACACGTACGCTCCCCCTAAAGCGTTATCGTACCCTCACCTGGACCCTAAACCGTCCCCGTCCCGTAACCCTAACCCTAGCCCGAACCCTAACCCTAACCCTTCCCCGAAGCCTGACCCTCACCCGTCCCCTAATCCCAACCCGTACGCTAACTCTAACCCGCGCCCTCACACGTACGCTACCCCTAAATCGTTGTCGTACCCTCACCTGGACCCTAAACCCTCCCCGTCCCCTAACACTAACCCTACCCCGAACCCTAACCCTAACCCTTCCCCGAAGCCTGACCCTCACCCGTCCCCTAATCCTAACCCGTACGCTAACACTAAACCGCGCCCTCACACGTACGCTCCCCCTAAAGCGTTGTCGTACCCTCACCTGGACCCTAAACCCTCCCCGTCCCCTAACACTAACCCTAGCCCGAACCCTAACCCTAAACCTTCCCCGAAGCCTGACCCTCACCCGTCCCCTAATCCTAACCCGTACGCTCACACTAACACGCGCCCTCACACGTACGCTCCCCCTAAAGCGTTGTCGTACCCTCACCTGGACCCTAAACCCTCCCCGTCCACTAACCCTAACCCTAGCCCGAACCCTAACCCTAACCCTTCCTCGAAGCCTGACCCACACCCGTCCCCTAATCCTAACCCGTACGCTAACACTAACCCTCGCCCTCACACGTACGCTCCCCCTAAAGCGTTGTCGTACCCTCACCTGGACCCTAAACCGTCCCTGTCCCCTAACCCTAACCCTAGCCCGAAACCTAACCCTAACCCCTCCCCGAAGCCTGACCCTCACCCGTCCCCTAATCCTAACCCGTACGCTCACACTAACCCGCGCCCTCACACGTACGCCCCCCCTAAAGCGTTGTCGTACCCTCACGTGGACCCTAAACCGTCCCCGTCCCCTAACCCTAACCCTAGCCCGAACCCTAACCCTAACCCTTCCCCGAAGCCTGACCCTCACCCGTCCCCTAATCCTAACCCGTACGCTAACACTAACCCGCGCCCTCACACTTACGCTCCCCCTAAAGCGTTGTCGTACCCTCACGTGGACCCTAAACCGTCCCCGTCCCCTAACCCTAAACCTAGCCCGAACCCTAACCCTAACCCTTCCCCGAAGCCTGACCCTCACCCGTCCCCTAATCCTAACCCGTACGCTAACACTAACCCTCGCCCTCACAGTACGCTCCCCCTAAAGCGTTGTCGTACCCTCACCTGGACCCTAAACCGTCCCTGTCCCCTAACCCTAACCCTAGCCCGAACCCTAACCCTAACCCCTCCCCGAAGCCTGACCCTCACCCGTCCCCTAATCCTAACCCGTACGCTCACACTAACCCGCGCCCTCACACGTACGCCCCCCCTAAAGCGTTGTCGTACCCTCACCTGGACCCTAAAACCTCCCCGTCCCCTAACCCTAACCCTAGCCCGAACCCTAACCCTAACCCTTCCCCGAAGCCTGACCCTCACCCGTCCCCTAATCCTAACCCGTACGCTAACACTAACCCGCGCCCTCACACGTACGCTCCCCCTAAAGCGTTGTCGTACCTTCACCTGGACCCTAAACCCTCCCCGTCCCCTAACACTAACCCTAGCCCGAACCCTAACCCTAACCCTTCCCCGAAGCCTGACCCTCACCCGTCCCCTAATCCTAACCCGTACGCTAACACTAACCCGCGCCCTCACACGTACGCTCCCCCTAAATCGTTGTCGTACCCTCACCTGGACCCTAAACCGTCCCCGTCCCCTAACCCTAACCCTAGCCCGAACCCTAACCCTAACCCTTCCCCGAAGCCTGACCCTCACCCGTCCCCTAATTCTAACCCGTATGCTAACACTAACCCGCGCCCTCACACGTACGCTCCCCCTAAAGCGTTGTCGTTCCCTCACCTGGACCCTAAACCGTCCCCGTCCCCTAACCCTAACCCTAGCCCGAACCCTAACCCTAACCCTTCCCCGAAGCCTGACCCTCACCCGTCCCCTAATCCTAACCCGTACGCTAACACTAACCCGCGCCCTCACACGTACGCTCCCCCTAAAGCGTTGTCGTACCCTCACCTGGACCCTAAACCCTCCCGTCCCCTAACCCTAACCCTAGCCCGAACCCTAACCCTAACCCTTCCATGAAGCATGACCCTCACCCGTCCCCTAATCCTAACCCGTATGCTAACACTAACCCGCGCCCTCACACGTACGCTCCCCCTAAAGCGTTGTCGTACCCTCACCTGGACCCTAAACCCTCCCCGTCCCCTAATCCTAACCCTAGCCCGAACCCTAACCCTAACACTTCCCCGAAGCCTGACCCTCAACAGTCCCCTAATCCTAACCCGTACGCTAACACTAACCCGCGCCCTCACACGTACGCTCCCCCTAAAGCGTTGTCGTACCCTCACCTGGACCCTAAGCCGTCCCCATCCCCTAACCCTAACCCTAGCCCGAACCCTAACCCTAACACTTCCCCGAAGCCTGACCCTCACCCGTCCCCTAATCCTAACCCGTACGCTAACAGTAACCCACGCCCTCACACGTACGCTCCCCCTAAAGCGTTGTCGTACCCTCACCTGGACCCTAAACCGTCCCCGTCCCCTAACCCTAACCCTAGCCAGAACCCTAACCGTAACCCTTCCCCGAAGCCTGACCCTCACCCGTCCCCTAATCCTAACCCGTACGCTAACACTAACCCGCGCCCTCACACGTACGCTCCCCCTAAAGCGTTGTCGTACCCTCACCTGGACCCTAAACCGTCCCCGTCCCCTAACCCTAACCCTAGCCCGAACCCTAACCCTAACCCTTCCCCGAAGCCTGACCCTCACCCGTCCCCTAATCCTAACCCGTACGCTAACACTAACCCGCGCCCTCACACGTACGCTCCCCCTAAAGCATTGTCGTACCATCAGCTGGACCCTAAACCCTCCCCGTCCCCTAACCCTAACCCTAGCCCGAACCCTAACCCTAACCCTTCCTCGAAGCCTGACCCTCACCCGTCCCCTAATCCTAACCCGTACGCTAACACTAACCCGCGCCTTCACACGTACGCTCCCCCTAAAGCGTTGTCGTACCCTCACCTGGACCCTAAACCGTCCCCGTCCCCTAACCCTAACCCTAGCCCAAACCCTAACCCTAACACTTCCCCGAAGCCTGACCCTCACCCGTCCCCTAATCCTAACCCGTACGCTAACACTAACCCGCGCCCTCACACGTACGCTCCCCCTAAAGCGTTGTCGTACCCTCACCTGGACCCTAAACCCTCCCCGTCCCCTAACCCTAACCCTAGCCCGAACCCTAACCCTAACCCTTCCCCGAAACCTGACCCTCACCCGTCCCCTAATCCTAACCCGTACGCTAAAACTAACCAGCGCCCTCACATGTACGCTCCCCCTAAAGCGTTGTCGTACCCTCACCTGGACCCTAAACCGTCCCCGTCCCCTAACCCTAACCCTAGCCCGAACCCTAACCCTAACCCTTCCCTGAAGCCTGACCCTCACCCGTCCCCTAATCCTAACCCGTATGCTAACACTAACCCGCGCCCTCACACGTACGCTCCCCCTAAAGCGTTGTGGTACCCTCACCTGGACCCTAAACCGTCCCCGTCCCCTAACCCTAACCCTAGCCCGAACCCTAACCGTAACCCTTCCCCGAAGCCTGACCCTCACCCGTCCCCTAATCCTAACCCTTACGCTAACATTAACCCACGCCCTCACACGTACGCTCCCCCTAAAGCGTTGTCGTACCCTCACCTGGACCGTAAACCCTCCCCGTCCCCTAAACCTAACCCTAGCCCGATCCCTAACCCTAACACTTCCCCGAAGCCTGACCCTCACCCGTCCCGTAATCCTAACACGTACGCTAACACTAACCCGCGCCCTAACACGTACGCTCCCCCTAAAGCGTTGTCGTACCCTCACCTGGACCCTAAGCCGTCCCCGTCCCCTAACCCTAACCCTAGCCTGAACCCTAACCCTAACCCTTCCCCTTAGCCTGACCCTCACCCTTCCTCTAATCCTAACTCGTACGCTAACACTAACACGCGCCCTCACACGTACGCTCCCCTAAAGCGTTGTCGTACCCTCACCTGGACCCTAAACCGTCCCCGTCCCCTAACCCTAACCCTAGCCCGAACCCTAAACATAACCCTTCCGCGAAGCCTGACACACACCCGTCCCCTAATCCTAACCCGTACGCTAAAACTAACACGCGCCCTCACACGTACAATCCCCCTAAAGCGTTGTCATACCCTCACCTGGACCCTAAGCCCTCCCCGCCCCTAACCCTAACCCTAGCCCGAACACTAACCCTAACCCTTACCCGAAGCCTGACCCTCAACCGTCCCCTAATCCTAACCCGTACGCTAACACTAAGCCGCGCCCGCACACGTATGATCCCCCTAAAGCTTTGTCGTAGCCTCACCTGGACCCTAAACCGTCCCCGTCACCTAACCCTAACCCTAGGCCGAAACCTATCCCTAACCCTTCCCCGAAGCCTGACCCTCACCCGTCCCCTAGTCCTAACCCGTACGCTAACACTAACCCGCGCCCTCACACGTACGCTCCCCCTAAAGCGTTGTCGTGCCCTCACCTGGACCCTAAACCGTCCCCGTCCCCTAGCCCTAATCCTAGCCCGAACCCTAACCCTAACCCTTCCCCGAAGCCTGACCCTCACCCGTCCCCTAATCCTATACCGTACGCTAACACTAACCCGCGCCCTCACACGTACGCTCCCCCTAAAGCGTTGTCGTACCCTCACCTGGACCCTAAACCGTACCCGTCCCCTAAACCTAACCCTAGCCCGAACCCTAACCCTAACCCTTCCCCGAAGCCTGACCCTCACCCGTCCCCTAATCCTAACCCGTACGCTAACAGTAACCCACGCCCTCACACGTACGCTCCCCCTAAAGCGTTGTCGTACCCTCACCTGGACCCTAAACCGTCCCCGTCCCCTAACCCTAACCCTAGCCCGAACCCTAACCCTAACCCTTCCCCGAAGCCTGACCCTCACCCGTCCCCTAATCCTAACCCGTACGCTAACACTAACCCGCGCCCTCACACGTACGCTCCCCCTAAAGCGTTGTCGTACCCTCACCTGGACCATAAACCGTCCCCGTCCCCTAACCCTAACCCTAGCCCGAACCCTAACCCTAACCCTTCCCCGAAGCCTGACCCTCACCCGTCCCCTAATCCTAACCCGTACTCTAACACTAACCCGCGCCCTCACACGTACGCTCCCCCTAAAGCGTTGTCGTGCCCTCACCTGGACCCTAAACCGTCCCCGTCCCCTAGCCCTAATCCTAGCCCGAACCCTAACCCTAACCCTTCCCCGAAGCCTGACCCTCACCCGTCCCCTAATCCTATACCGTACGCTAACACTAATGCGCGCCCTCACACTTACGCTCCCCCTAAAGCGTTGTCGTGCCCTCACCTGGACCGTAAACCCTCCCCGTCCCCTAACCCTAACCCTAGCCCGAACCCTAACCCTAACCCTTCCCCGAAGCCTGACCCTCACCCGTCCCCTAATCCTAACCCGTACGCTAAAACTAACCCGCGCCCTCACACGTACGCTCCCCCTAAAGCGTTGTCGTACCCTCACCTGGACCCTAAACCGTCCCCGTCCCCTAACCCTAACCCTAGCCCGAACTCTATCCCAAACCCTTCCCCGAAGCCTGACCCTCACCCGTCCCCTAATCCTAACCCGTACGCTCACACTAACCCGCGCCCTCACACGTACGCTCCCCCTAAAGCGTTGTCGTACCCTCACCTGGACCCTAAACCCTCCCCGTCCCCTAACCCTAACCCTAGCCCGAACCCTAACCCTAACCCTTCCCCGAAGCCTGACCCTCACCCGTCCCCTAATCCTAAGCCGTACGCTAACACTAACCCGCGCCCTCACACGTACGCTCCCCCTAAAGCGTTGTCGTACCCTCTCCTGGACCCTAAACACTCCCCGTGCACTAACCCTAACCCTAGCCCGAACTCTAACCCTAACCCTTCCCCGAAGCCTGACCCTCACCCGTCCCCTAATCCTAACCCGTACGCTCACACTAACCCGCGCCCTCACACGTACCCTCCCCCTAAAGCGTTGTCGTAGCCTCACCTGGACCCTAAACCGTCCCCGTCCCCTAACCCTAACCCTAGCCAGAACCCTAACCCTAACCCTTCCCCGAAGCCTGACCCTCACCCGTCCCCTAATCCTAACCCGTACGCTAACACTAACCCGCGCCCTCACACGTACGCTCCCCCTAAAGCGTTGTCGTACCCTCACCTGGAACCTAAACCGTCTCCGTCCCCTAACCCTAACCCTAGACCGAACCCTAACCCTAACCCTTCCCCGAAGCCTGACCCTCACACTTCCCCGAATCCTAACCCGTACGCTAACACTAACCCTCGCCCTCACACGTACGCTCCCCCTAAAGCGTTGTCGTACCCTCACGTGGACCCTAAACCGTCCCCGTCCCCTAACCCTAACCCTAGCCCGAACCCTAACCCTAACCCTTCCCCGAAGACTGACCCTCACCCGTCCCCTAATCCTAAGACGTACGCTAACACTAACCCGGGCCCTCACACGTACGCTCTCCCTAAAGCGTTGTCGTACCCTCACCTGGACCCTAAACCCTCCCCGTCCCCTAACACTAACCCTACCCCGAACCCTAACCCTAACCCTTCCCCGAAGCCTGACCCTCACCCGTCCCCTAATCCTAACCCGTACGCTAACACTAAACCGCGCCCTCACACGTACGCTCCCCCTAAAGCGTTGTCGTACCCTCACCTGGACCCTAAACCCTCCCCGTCCCCTAACACTAACCCTAGCCCGAACCCTAACCCTAAACCTTCCCTGAAGCCTGACCCTCACCCGTCCCCTAATCCTAACCCGTACGCTCACACTAACACGCGCCCTCACACGTACGCTCCCCCTAAAGCGTTGTCGTACCCTCACCTGGACCCTAAACCCTCCCCGTCCACTAACCCTAACCCTAGCCCGAACCCTAACCCTAACCCTTCCTCGAAGTCTGACCCTCACGCGTCCCCTAATCCTAACCCGTACGCTAACACTAACCCTCGCCCTCACACGTACGCTCCCCCTAAAGCGTTGTGGTACCCTCACCTGGACCCTAAACCGTCCCTGTCCCCTAACCCTAACCCTAGCCCGAACCCTAACCCTAACCCCTCCCCGAAGCCTGACCCTCACCCGTCCCCTAATCCTAACCCGTACGCTCACAGTAACCCGCGCCCTCACACGTACGCCCCCCCTAAAGCGTTGTCGTACCCTCACGTGGACCCTAAACCGTCCCCGTCCCCTAACCCTAACCCTAGCCCGAACCCTAACCCTAACCCTTCCCCGAAGCCTGACCCTCACCCGTCCCCTAATCCTAAGCCGTACGCTAACACTAACACGCGCCCTCACACGTACGCTCCCCTAAAGCGTTGTCGTACCCTCACCTGGACCCTAAACCCTCCCCGTCCCCTAATCTTAACCCTAGCCCGAACCCTAACCCTAACACTTCCCCGAAGCCTGACCCTCACCCGTCCCCTAATCCTAAGCCGTACGCTAACACTAACCCGCTCCCTCACACGTATGCTCACCGTAAAGCGTTGTCGTACCCTCACCTGGACCATAAACCCTCCCCGTCCACTAACCCTAACCCTAGCCCGAACCCTAACCCTAACCCTTCCCCGAAGCCTGACTCTCACCCGTCCCCTAATCCTAATCCGTACGCTAACACTAACCCACGCCCTCACACGTACGCTCCCCCTAAAGCGTTGTCGTACCCTCACCTGGACCCTAAACCCTCCCCGTCCCCTAACCCTAACCCTAGCCCGAACCCTAACCCTAACCCTTCCCCGAAGCCTGACCCTCACCCGTCCCCTAATCCTAAGACGTACGCTAACACTAACCCGGGCCCTCACACGTACGCTCTCCCTAAAGCGTTGTCGTACCCTCACCTGGACCCTAAACCCTCCCCGTCCCCTAATCCTAACCCTAGCCCGAACCCTAACCGTAACCCTTCTCCGAAGCCTGACCCTCACCCGTCCCCTAATCCTAACCCGTACGCTCACACTAACCCGCGCCCTCACACGTACGCTCCCCCTAAAGCGTTGTCGTACCCTCACCTGGACCCTAAACCCTCCCCGTCCCCTAACCCTAACCCTAGCCCGAACCCTAACCCTAACCCTTCCCCGAAGCCTGACCCTCACCCGTCCCCTAATCCTAACCCGTACGCTAACACTAACCCGCGCCCTCACACGTACGCTCTGCCTAAAGCGTTGTCGTACCCTCACCTGGACCCTAAACCCTCCCCGTCCCCTAACCCTAACCCTAGACCGAACCCTAACCCTAACCCTTCCCCGAAGCCTGACCCTCACCCTTCCACAATCCTAAGCCGTACGATAACACTAACCCGCGCCCTCACACGTACGCTCCCCCTAAAGCGTTATCGTACCCTCACCTGGACCCTAAACCGTCCCCGTCCCGTAACCCTAACCCTAGCCCGAACCCTAACCCTAACCCTTCCCCGAAGCCTGACCCTCACCCGTCCCCTAATCCCAACCCGTACGCTAACTCTAACCCGCGCCCTCACACGTACGCTACCCCTAAATCGTTGTCGTACCCTCACCTGGACCCTAAACCCTCCCCGTCCCCTAACACTAACCCTACCCCGAACCCTAACCCTAACCCTTCCCCGAAGCCTGACCCTCACCCGTCCCCTAATCCTAACCCGTACGCTAACACTAAACCGCGCCCTCACACGTACGCTCCCCCTAAAGCGTTGTCGTACCCTCACCTGGACCCTAAACCCTCCCCGTCCCCTAACACTAACCCTAGCCCGAACCCTAACCCTAAACCTTCCCCGAAGCCTGACCCTCACCCGTCCCCTAATCCTAACCCGTACGCTCACACTAACACGCGCCCTCACACGTACGCTCCCCCTAAAGCGTTGTCGTACCCTCACCTGGACCCTAAACCCTCCCCGTCCCCTAACCCTAACCCTAGCCCGAACCCTAACCCTAACCCTTCCCCGAAACCTGACCCTCACCCGTCCCCTAATCCTAACCCGTACGCTAAAAGTAACCAGCGCCCTCACATGTACGCTCCCCCTAAAGCGTTGTCGTACCCTCACCTGGACCCTAAACCGTCCCCGTCCCCTAACCCTAACCCTAGCCCGAACCCTAACCCTAACCCTTCCCTGAAGCCTGACCCTCACCCGTCCCCTAATCCTAACCCGTATGCTAACACTAACCCGCGCCCTCACACGTACGCTCCCCCTAAAGCGTTGTGGTACCCTCACCTGGACCCTAAACCGTCCCCGTCCCCTAACCCTAACCCTAGCCCGAACCCTAACCGTAACCCTTCCCCGAAGCCTGACCCTCACCCGTCCCCTAATCCTAACCCTTACGCTAACATTAACCCACGCCCTCACACGTACGCTCCCCCTAAAGCGTTGTCGTACCCTCACCTGGACCGTAAACCCTCCCCGTCCCCTAACCCTAACCCTAGCCCGATCCCTAACCCTAACACTTCCCCGAAGCCTGACCCTCACCCGTCCCGTAATCCTAACCCGTACGCTAACACTAACCCGCGCCCTAACACGTACGCTCCCCCTAAAGCGTTGTCGTACCCTCACCTGGACCCTAAGCCGTCCCCGTCCCCTAACCCTAACCCTAGCCTGAACCCTAACCCTAACCCTTCCCCTTAGCCTGACCCTCACCCTTCCTCTAATCCTAACTCGTACGCTAACACTAACACGCGCCCTCACACGTACGCTCCCCTAAAGCGTTGTCGTACCCTCACCTGGACCCTAAACCGTCCCCGTCCCCTAACCCTAACCCTAACCCGAACCCTAAACATAACACTTCCGCGAAGCCTGACACACACCCGTCCCCTAATCCTAACCCGTACGCTAAAACTAACACGCGCCCTCACACGTACAATCCCCCTAAAGCGTTGTCGTACCCTCACCTGGACCCTAAGCCCTCCCCGTCCCGTAACCCTAACCCTAGCCCGAACTCTATCCCAAACCCTTCCCCGAAGCCTGACCCTCACCCGTCCCCTAATCCTAACCCGTACGCTCACACTAACCCGCGCCCTCACACGTACGCTCCCCCTAAAGCGTTGTCGTACCCTCACCTGGACCCTAAACCCTCCCCGTCCCCTAACCCTAACCCTAGCCCGAACCCTAACCCTAACCCTTCCCCGAAGCCTGACCCTCACCCGTCCCCTAATCCTAAGCCGTACGCTAACACTAACCCGCGCCCTCACACGTACGCTCCCCCTAAAGCGTTGTCGTACCCTCTCCTGGACCCTAAACACTCCCCGTGCACTAACCCTAACCCTAGCCCGAACTCTAACCCTAACCCTTCCCCGAAGCCTGACCCTCACCCGTCCCCTAATCCTAACCCGTACGCTCACACTAACCCGCGCCCTCACACGTACCCTCCCCCTAAAGCGTTGTCGTAGCCTCACCTGGACCCTAAACCGTCCCCGTCCCCTAACCCTAACCCTAGCCAGAACCCTAACCCTAACCCTTCCCCGAAGCCTGACCCTCACCCGTCCCCTAATCCTAACCCGTACGCTAACACTAACCCGCGCCCTCACACGTACGCTCCCCCTAAAGCGTTGTCGTACCCTCACCTGGAACCTAAACCGTCTCCGTCCCCTAACCCTAACCCTAGACCGAACCCTAACCCTAACACTTCCCCGAAGCCTGACCCTCACCCTTCCCCGAATCCTAACCCGTACGCTAACACTAACCCTCGCCCTCACACGTACGCTCCCCCTAAAGCGTTGTCGTACCCTCACGTGGACCCTAAACCGTCCCCGTCCCCTAACCCTAACCCTAGCCCGAACCCTAACCCTAACCCTTCCCCGAAGCCTGACCCTCACCCGTCCCCTAATCCTAAGACGTACGCTAACACTAACCCGGGCCCTCACACGTACGCTCTCCCTAAAGCGTTGTCGTACCCTCACCTGGACCCTAAACCCTCCCCGTCCCCTAATCCTAACCCTAGCCCGAACCCTAACCCTAACCCTTCTCCGAAGCCGGACCCTCACCCGTCCCTTAATCCTAACCCATACGCTCACACTAACCCGCGCCCTCACACGTACGCTCCCCCTAAAGGGTTGTCGTACCCTCACCTGGACCCTAAACCCTCCCCGTCCCCTAACCCTAACCCTAGCCCGAACCCTAAACCTAACCCTTCCCCGAAGCCTGACCCTCACCCGTCCCCTAATCCTAACCCGTACGCTAACACTAACCCGCGCCCTCACACGTACGCTCTGCCTAAAGCGTTGTCGTACCTTCACCTGGACCCTAAACCCTCCCCGTCCCCTAACCCTAAACCTAGCCCGAACCCTAACCCTAACCCTTCCCCGAAGCCTGACCCTCACCCTTCCACAATCCTAAGCCGTACGCTAACACTAACCCGCGCCCTCACACGTACGCTCCCCCTAAAGCGTTATCGAACCCTCACCTGGACCCTAAACCGTCCCCGTCCCGTAACCCTAACCCTAGCCCGAACCCTAACCCTAACCCTTCCCCGAAGCCTGACCCTCACCCGTCCCCTAATCCCAACCCGTACGCTAACTCTAACCCGCGCCCTCACACGTACTCTACCCCTAAATCGTTGTCGTACCCTCACCTGGACCCTAAACCCTCCCCGTCCCCTAACACTAACCCTACCCCCAACCCTAACCCTAACCCTTCCCCGAAGCCTGACCCTCACCCGTCCCCTAATCCTAACCCGTACGCTAACACTAACCCGCGCCCTCACACGTACGCTCTGCCTAAAGCGTTGTCGTACCCTCACCTGGACCCTAAACCCTCCCCGTCCCCTAACCCTAACCCTAGCCCGAACCCTAACCCTAACCCTTCCCCGAAGCCTGACCCTCACCCTTCCACAATCCTAAGCCGTACGCTAACACTAACCCGCGCCCTCACACGTACGCTCTGCCTAAAGCGTTGTCGTACCCTCACCTGGACCCTAAACCCTCCCCGTCCCCTAACCCTAACCCTAGCCCGAACCCTAACCCTAACCCTTCCCCGAAGCCTGACCCTCACCCTTCCACAATCCTAAGCCGTACGCTAACACTAACCCGCGCCCTCACACATACGCTCCCCCTAAAGCGTTATCGTACCCTCACCTGGACCCTAAACCGTCCCCGTCCCGTAACCCTAACCCTAGCCCGAACCCTAACCCTAACCCTTCCCCGAAGCCTGACCCTCACCCGTCCCCTAATCCCAACCCGTACGCTAACTCTAACCCGCGCCCTCACACGTACGCTACCCCTAAATCGTTGTCGTACCCTCACCTGGACCCTAAACCCTCCCCGTCCCCTAACACTAACCCTACCCCGAACCCTAACCCTAACCCTTCCCCGAAGCCTGACCCTCACCCGTCCCCTAATCCTAACCCGTACGCTAACACTAAACCGCGCCCTCACACGTACGCTCCCCCTAAAGCGTTGTCGTACCCTCACCTGGACCCTAAACCCTCCCCGTCCCCTAACACTAACCCTAGCCCGAACCCTAACCCTAAACCTTCCCCGAAGCCTGACCCTCACCCGTCCCCTAATCCTAACCCGTACGCTCACACTAACACGCGCCCTCACACGTACGCTCCCCCTAAAGCGTTGTCGTACCCTCACCTGGACCCTAAACCCTCCCCGTCCACTAACCCTAACCCTAGCCCGAACCCTAACCCTAACCCTTCCTCGAAGCCTGACCCTCACCCGTCCCCTAATCCTAACCCGTACGCTAACACTAACCCTCGCTCTCACATGTACGCTCCCCCTAAAGCGTTGTCGTACCCTCACCTGGACCCTAAACCGTCCCTGTCCCCTAACCCTAACCCTAGCCCGAACCCTAACCCTAACCCCTCCCCGAAGCCTGACCCTCACCCGTCCCCTAATCCTAACCCGTACGCTCACACTAACCCGCGCCCTCACACGTACGCCCCCCCAAAGCGTTGTCGTACCCTCACGTGGACCCTAAACCGTCCCCGTCCCCTAACCCTAACCCTAGCCCGAACCCTAACCCTAAACCTTCCCCGAAGCCTGACCCTCACCCGTCCCCTAATCCTAAGCCGTACGCTAACACTAACACGCGCCCTCACACGTACGCTCCCCTAAAGTGTTGTCGTACCCTCACCTGGACCCTAAACCCTCCCCGTCCCCTAATCTTAACCCTAGCCCGAACCCTAACCCTAACACTTCCCCGAAGCCTGACCCTCACCCGTCCCCTAATCCTAAGCCGTACGCTAACACTAACCCGCGCCCTCACACGTATGCTCACCGTAAAGCGTTGTCGTACCCTCACCTGGACCATAAACCCTCCCCGTCCACTAACCCTAACCCTAGCCCGAACCCTAACCCTAACCCTTCCCCGAAGCCTGACTCTCACCCGTCCCCTAATCCTAATCCGTACGCTAACACTAACCCACGCCCTCACACGTACGCTCCCCCTAAAGCGTTGTCGTACCCTCACCTGGACCCTAAACCCTCCCCGTCCCCTAACCCTAACCCCAGCCCGAACCCTAACCCTAACCCTTCCCCGAAGCCTGACCCTCACCCGTCCCCTAATCCTAAGACGTACGCTAACACTAACCCGGGCCCTCACACGTACGCTCTCCCTAAAGCGTTGTCGTACCCTCACCTGGACTCTAAACCCTCCCCGTCCCCTAATCCTAACCCTAGCCCGAACCCTAACCCTAACCCTTCTCTGAAGCCTGACCCTCACCCGTCCCCTAATCCTAACCCGTACGCTCACACTAACCCGCGCCCTCACACGTACGCTCCCCCCTAAAGCGTTGTCGTACCCTCACCTGGACCCTAAACCCTCCCCGTCCCCTAACCCTAACCCTAGCCCGAACCCTAACCCTAACCCTTCCCCGAAGCCTGACCCTCACCCGTCCCCTAATCCTAACCCGTACGCTAACACTAACCCGCGCCCTCACACGTACGCTCTGCCTAAAGCGTTGTCGTACCCTCACCTGGACCCTAAACCCTCCCCGTCCCCTAACCCTAACCCTAGCCCGAACCCTAACCCTAACCCTTCCCCGAAGCCTGACCCTCACCCTTCCACAATCCTAAGCCGTACGCTAACACTAACCCGCGCCCTCACACGTACGCTCCCCCTAAAGCGTTATCGTACCCTCACCTGGACCCTAAACCGTCCCCGTCCCGTAACCCTAACCCTAGCCCGAACCCTAACCCTAACCCTTCCCCGAAGCCTGACCCTCACCCGTCCCCTAATCCCAACCCGTACGCTAACTCTAACCCGCGCCCTCACACGTACGCTACCCCTAAATTGTTGTCGTACCCTCACCTGGACCCTAAACCCTCCCCGTCCCCTAACACTAACCCTACCCCGAACCCTAACCCTAACCCTTCCCCGAAGCCTGACCCTCACCCGTCCCCTAATCCTAACCCGTACGCTAACACTAAACCGCGCCCTCACACGTACGCTCCCCCTAAAGCGTTGTCGTACCCTCACCTGGACCCTAAACCCTCCCCGTCCCCTAACACTAACCCTAGCCCGAACCCTAACCCTAAACCTTCCCCGAAGCCTGACCCTCACCCGTCCCCTAATCCTAACCCGTACGCTCACACTAACACGCGCCCTCACACGTACGCTCCCCCTAAAGCGTTGTCGTACCCTCACCTGGACCCTAAACCCTCCCCGTCCACTAACCCTAACCCTAGCCCGAACCCTAACCCTAACCCTTCCTCGAAGCCTGACCCTCACCCGTCCCCTAATCCTAACCCGTACGCTAACACTAACCCTCGCCCTCACACGTACGCTCCCCCTAAAGCGTTGTCGTACCCTCACCTGGACCCTAAACCGTCCCTGTCCCCTAACCCTAACCCTAGCCCGAACCCTAACCCTAACCCCTCCCCGAAGCCTGACCCTCACCCGTCCCCTAATCCTAACCCGTACGCTCACACTAACCCGCGCCCTCACACGTACGCCCCCCCTAAAGCGTTGTCGTACCCTCACGTGGACCCTAAACCGTCCCCGTCCCCTAACCCTAACCCTAGCCCGAACCCTAACCCTAACCCTTCCCCGAAGCCTGACCCTCACCCGTCCCCTAATCCTAAGCCGTACGCTAACACTAACACGCGCCCTCACACGTACGCTCCCCTAAAGCGTTGTCGTACCCTCACCTGGACCCTAAACCCTCCCCGTCCCCTAATCTTAACCCTAGCCCGAACCGGAACCCTAACACTTCCCCGAAGCCTGACCCTCACCCGTCCCCTAATCCTAAGCCGTACGCTAACACTAACCCGCGCCCTCACACGTATGCTCACCGTAAAGCGTTGTCGTACCCTCACCTGGACCATAAACCCTCCCCGTCCACTAACCCTAACCCTAGCCCGAACCCTAACCCTAACCCTTCCCCGAAGCCTGACTCTCACCCGTCCCCTAATCCTAATCCGTACGCTAACACTAACCCACGCCCTCACACGTACGCTCCCCCTAAAGCGTTGTCGTACCCTCACCTGGACCCTAAACCCTCCCCGTCCCCTAACCCTAACCCTAGCCCGAACCCTAAACCTAACCCTTCCCCGAAGCCTGACCCTCACCCGTCCCCTAATCCTAACCCGTACGCTAACACTAACCCGCGCCCTCACACTTACGCTCCCCCTAAAGCGTTGTCGTACCCTCACGTGGACCCTAAACCGTCCCCGTCCCCTAACCCTAAACCTAGCCCGAAACCTAACCCTAACCCTTCCCCGAAGCCTGACCCTCACCCGTCCCCTAATCCTAACCCGTACGCTAACACTAACCCTCGCCCTCACAGTACGCTCCCCCTAAAGCGTTGTCGTACCCTCACCTGGACCCTAAACCGTCCCTGTCCCCTAACCCTAACCCTAGCCCGAACCCTAACCCTAACCCCTCCCCGAAGCCTGACCCTCACCCGTCCCCTAATCCTAACCCGTACGCTCACACTAACCCGCGCCCTCACACGTACGCCCCCCCTAAAGCGTTGTCGTACCCTCACCTGGACCCTAAAACCTCCCCGTCCCCTAACCCTAACCCTAGCCCGAACCCTAACCCTAACCCTTCCCCGAAGCCTGACCCTCACCCGTCCCCTAATCCTAACCCGTACGCTAACACTAACCCGCGCCCTCACACGTACGCTCCCCCTAAAGCGTTGTCGTACCTTCACCTGGACCCTAAACCCTCCCCGTCCCCTAACACTAACCCTAGCCCGAACCCTAACCCTAACCCTTCCCCGAAGCCTGACCCTCACCCGTCCCCTAATCCTAACCCGTACGCTAACACTAACCCACGCCCTCACACGTACGCTCCCCCTAAATCGTTGTCGTACCCTCACCTGGACCCTAAACCGTCCCCGTCCCCTAACCCTAACCCTAGCCCGAACCCTAACCCTAACCCTTCCCCGAAGCCTGACCCTCACCCGTCCCCTAATTCTAACCCGTATGCTAACACTAACCCGCGCCCTCACACGTACGCTCCCCCTAAAGCGTTGTCGTTCCCTCACCTGGACCCTAAACCGTCCCCGTCCCCTAACCCTAACCCTAGCCCGAACCCTAACCCTAACACTTCCCCGAAGCCTGACCCTCACCCGTCCCCTAATCCTAACCCGTACGCTAACACTAACCCGCGCCCTCACACGTACGCTCCCCCTAAAGCGTTGTCGTACCCTCACCTGGACCCTAAACCCTCCCGTCCCCTAACCCTAACCCTAGCCCGAACCCTAACCCTAACCCTTCCATGAAGCATGACCCTCACCCGTCCCCTAATCCTAACCCGTATGCTAACACTAACCCGTGCCCTCACACGTACGCTCCCCCTAAAGCGTTGTCGTACCCTCACCTGGACCCTAAACCCTCCCCGTCCCCTAATCCTAACCCTAGCCCGAACCCTAACCCTAACACTTCCCCGAAGCCTGACCCTCAACAGTCCCCTAATCCTAACCCGTACGCTAACACTAACCCGCGCCCTCACACGTACGCTCCCCCTAAAGCGTTGTCGTACCCTCACCTGGACCCTAAGCCGTCCCCATCCCCTAACCCTAACCCTAGCCCGAACACTAACCCTAACACTTCCCCGAAGCCTGACCCTCACCCGTCCCCTAATCCTAACCCGTACGCTAACACTAACCCGCGCCCTCACACGTATGCTCACCGTAAAGCGTTGTCGTACCCTCACCTGGACCATAAACCCTCCCCGTCCACTAACCCTAACCCTAGCCCGAACCCTAACCCTAACCCTTCCCCGAAGCCTGACTCTCACCCGTCCCCTAATCCTAATCCGTACGCTAACACTAACCCACGCCCTCACACGTACGCTCCCCCTAAAGCGTTGTCGTACCCTCACCTGGACCCTAAACCCTCCCCGTCCCCTAACCCTAACCCTAGCCCGAACCCTAACCCTAACCCTTCCCCGAAGCCTGACCCACACCCGTCCCCTAATCCTAAGACGTACGCTAACACTAACCCGGGCCCTCACACGTACGCTCTCCCTAAAGCGTTGTCGTACCCTCACCTGGACCCTAAACCCTCCCCGTCCCCTAATCCTAACCCTAGCCCAAACCCTAACCCTAACCCTTCTCCGAAGCCTGACCCTCACCCGTCCCCTAATCCTAACCCTTACGCTCACACTAACCCGCGCCCTCACACGTACGCTCCCCCTAAAGCGTTGTCGTACCCTCACCTGGACCCTAAACCCTCCCCGTCCCCTAACCCTAACCCTAGCCCGAACCCTAACCCTAACCCTTCCTCGAAGCCTGACCCTCACCCGTCCCCTAATCCTAACCCGTACGCTAACACTAACCCGCGCCCTCACACGTACGCTCTGCCTAAAGCGTTGTCGTACCCTCACCTGGACCCTAAACCCTCCCCGTCCCCTAACCCTAACCCTAGCCCGAACCCTAACCCTAACCCTTCCCCGAAGCCTGACCCTCACCCTTCCACAATCCTAAGCCGTACGCTAACACTAACCCGCGCCCTCACACGTACGCTCCCCCTAAAGCGTTATCGTACCCTCACCTGGACCCTAAACCGTCCGCGTCCCGTAACCCTAACCCTAGCCCGAACCCTAACCCTAACCCTTCCCCGAAGCCTGACCCTCACCCGTCCCCTAATCCCAACCCGTACGCTAACTCTAACCCGCGCCCTCACACGTACGCTACCCCTAAATCGTTGTCGTACCCTCACCTGGACCCTAAACCCTCCCCGTCCCCTAACACTAACCCTACCCCGAACCCTAACCCTAACCCTTCCCCGAAGCCTGACCCTCACCCGTCCCCTAATCCTAACCCGTACGCTAACACTAAACCGCGCCCTCACACGTACGCTCCCCCTAAAGCGTTGTCGTACCTTCACCTGGACCCTAAACCCTCCCCGTCCCCTAACACTAACCCTAGCCCGAACCTTAACCCTAAACCTTCCCCGAAGCCTGACCCTCACCCGTCCCCTAATCCTAACCCGTACGCTCACACTAACACGCGCCCTCACACGTACGCTCCCCCTAAAGCGTTGTCATACCCGCACTTGGACCCTAAACCCTCCCCGTCCACTAACCCTAACCCTAGCCCGAACCCTAACCCTAACACTTCCTCGAAGCCTGACCCTCACCCGTCCCCTAATCCTAACCCGTACGCTAACACTAACCCTCGCCCTCACACGTACGCTCCCCCTAAAGCGTTGTCGTACCCTCACCTGGACCCTAAACCGTCCCTGTCCCCTAACCCTAACCCTAGCCCGAACCCTAACCCTAACCCCTCCCCGAAGCCTGACCCTCACCCGTCCCCTAATCCTAACCCGTACGCTCACACTAACCCGCGCCCTCACACGTACGCCCCCCCTAAAGCGTTGTCGTACCCTCACGTGGACCCTAAACCGTCCCCGTCCCCTAACCCTAACCCTAGCCCGAACCCTAACCCTAACCCTTCCCCGAAGCCTGACCCTCACCCGTCCCCTAATCCTAAGCCGTACGCTAACACTAACACGCGCCCTCACACGTACGCTCCCCTAAAGCGTTGTCGTACCCTCACCTGGACCCTAAACCCTCCCCGTCCCCTAATCTTAACCCTAGCCCGAACCCTAACCCTAACACTTCCCCGAAGCCTGACCCTCACCCGTCCCCTAATCCTAAGCCGTACGCTAACACTAACCCGCGCCCTCACACGTATGCTCACCGTAAAGCGTTGTCGTACCCTCACCTGGACCATAAACCCTCCCCGTCCACTAACCCTAACCCTAGCCCGAACCCTAACCCTAACCCTTCCCCGGAGCCTGACTCTCACCCGTCCCCTAATCCTAATCCGTACGCTAACACTAACCCACGCCCTCACACGTACGCTCCCCCTAAAGCGTTGTCGTACCCTCACCTGGACCTTAAACCCTCCCCGTCCCCTAACCCTAACCCTAGCCCGAACCCTAACCCTAACCCTTCCCCAAAGCCTGACCCTCACCCCTCCCCTAATCCTAACCCGTACGCTAACACTAACCCGCGCCCTCACACTTACGCTCCGCCTAAAGCGTTGTCGTACCCTCACGTGGACCCTAAACCGTCCCCGTCCCCTAACCCTAAACCTAGCCCGAACCCTAACCCTAACCCTTCCCCGAAGCCTGACCCTCACCCGTCCCCTAATCCTAACCCGTACGCTAACACTAACCCTCGCCCTCACACGTACGCTCCCCCTAAAGCGTTGTCGTACCCTCACCTGGACCCTAAACCGTCCCTGTCCCCTAACCCTAACCCTAGCCCGAACCCTAACCCTAACCCCTCCCCGAAGCCTGACCCTCACCCGTCCCCTAATCCTAACCCGTACGCTCACACTAACCCGCGCCCTCACACGTACGCCCCCCCTAAAGCGTTGTCGTACCCTCACCTGGACCCTAAAACCTCCCCGTCCCCTAACCCTAACCCTAGCCCGAACCCTAACCCTAACCCTTCCCCGAAGCCTGACCCTCACCCGTCCCCTAATCCTAACCCGTACGCTAACACTAACCCGCGCCCTCACACGTACGCTCCCCCTAAATCGTTGTCGTACCCTCACCTGGACCCTAAACCGTCCCCGTCCCCTAACCCTAACCCTAGCCCGAACCCTAACCCTAACCCTTCCCCGAAGCCTGACCCTCACCCGTCCCTAATCCTAACCCGTACGCTAACACTAACCCACGCCCTCACACGTACGCTCCCCCTAAAGCGTTGTCGTACCCTCACCTGGACCCTAAACCCTCCCGTCCCCTAACCCTAACCCTAGCCAGAACCCTAACCCTAACCCTTCCATGAAGCATGACCCTCACCCGTCCCCTAATCCTAACCCGTATGCTAACACTAACCCGCGCCCTCACACGTACGCTCCCCCTAAAGCGTTGTCGTACCCTCACCTGGACCCTAAACCCTCCCCGTCCCCTAATCCTAACCCTAGCCCGAACCCTAACCCTAACACTTCCCCGAAGCCTGACCCTCAACAGTCCCCTAATCCTAACCCGTACGCTAACACTAACCCGCGCCCTCACACGTACGCTCCCCCTAAAGCGTTGTCGTACCCTCACCTGGACCCTAAGCCGTCCCCATCCCCTAACCCTAACCCTAGCCCGAACCCTAACCCTAACACTTCCCCGAAGCCTGACCCTCACCCGTCCCCTAATCCTAACCCGTACGCTAACACTAACCCGCGCCCTCACACGTACCCTCCCCCTAAAGCGTTGTCGTACCCTCAATTGGACCCTAAACCCTCCCCGTCCCCTAATCCTAACCCTAGCCCGAACCCTAACCCTAACACTTCCCCGAAGCCTGACCCTCACCCGTCCCCTAATCCTAACCCGTACGCTAACACTAACCCGCGCCCTCAGACGTACGCTCCCCCTAAAGCGTTGTCGTACCCTGACCTGGACCCTAAAACCTCCCCGTCCACTAACTCTAACCCTAACCGTTCCCCGAAGCCTGACCCTCACCCGTCCCCTAATCCTAACCCGTACGCTAACACTAACACGCGCCCTCACACGTACGCTCCCCCTAAAGCGTTGTCGCACCCTCACCTGGACCCTAAACCCTCCCCGTCCTCGTCCCCTAACCCTAGCCCGAACCCTATCCCTAACCCTTCCCCGAAGCCTGACCCTCACCCTTCCCCTAATCCTAACCCGTACGCTAACACTAACCCGCGCCCTCACACATACGCTCCCCCTAAAGCGTTGTCGTACCCTCACCTGGACCCTAAACCGTCCCCGTACCCTAACACTAACCCTAGCCCGAACCCTAACCCTAACACTTCCCCGAAGCCTGACCCTCACCCGTCCGCTAATCCTAAGCCGTACTCTAACACTAACCCGCGCCCTCACACGGACGCTCCCCCTAAAGCGTTGTCGTACCCTCACCTGGACCCTAAACCCTCCCCGTCCCCTAACCCTAACCCTAGCCCGAACCCTAACCCTAACCCTTCCCCGAAGCCTGACCCTCACCCGTCCCCTAATCCTAACCCGTTCGCTCACACTAACCCGCGCCCTCACACGTACGCTCCCCCTAAAGCGTTGTCGTACCCTCACCTGGACCCTAAACCCTCCCCGTCCACTAACCCTAACCCTAGCCCGAACCCTAACCCTAACCCTTCCCCGAAGTCTGACCCTCACCCGTCCCCTAATCCTAACCCGTACGCTAACACTAACCCGCGCCCTCACACGTAAGCTCCCCCTAAAGCGTTGTCTTACCCTCACCTGGACCCTAATCCCTCCCCGTCCCCTAACTCTAACCCTAGCCCGAACCCTAACCCTAACCCTTCCCCGAAGCCTGACCCTCACCCGTCCCCTAATCCTAACCCGTACGCTAACAATAACCCACGCCCTCTCACGTACGCTCCCCCTAAAGCGTTGTCGTACCCTCACCTGGACCCTAAAGCGTCCCCGTCCCCTAACCCTAACCCTACCCCGAACCATAACTCTAACCCTTCCCCGAAGCCTGACGCTCACCCGTCCCCTAATCCTAACCCGTACGCTCACACTAACCCGCGCCCTCACACGTACGCTCCCCCTAAAGCGTTGTCGTACCCTCACCTGGACCCTAAACCGTCCCCGTCCCCTAACCCTAACCCTAGCCCGAACCCTAACCCTAACCCTTCCCCGAAGCCTGACCCTCACCCCTCCCCTAATCCTAACCCGGACGCTAACACTAACCCGCGCCCTCACACGTACGCTCCCCTTAAAGCGTTGTCGTACTCTCACCTGGACCCTAAATCGTCCCCGTCCGCTAAACCTAACCCTAGTATGAACCCTAACCCTAACCCTTCCCCGAAGCCTGACCCTCACCCGTTCCCTAATCCTAAACCGTACGCTAACACTAACCCGCGCCCTCACACGTACGCTCCCCCTAAAGCGTTGTCGTACCCTCACCTGGACACTAAACCCTCCACGTTCCCTAACCCTAACCCTAGCCCGAACCCTAACCCTAACCCTTCCCCGAAGGCTGACCCTCACCCGTCCCGTAATCCTAACCCGTACGCTCACACTAACCCACGCCCTCACACGTACGCTCCCCCTAAAGCGTTGTCGTACCCTCACCTGGACCCTAAACCCTCCCCGTCCCCTAACCCTAACCCTAGCCCGAACCCTAACCCTAACCCTTCCCCGAAGCCTGACCCTCACCCGTCCCCTAATCCTAACCCGTTCGCTCACACTAACCCGCGCCCTCACACGTACGCTCCCCCTAAAGCGTTGCCGTACCCTCACCTGGACCCTAAACCGTCCCCGTACCCTAACCCTAACCCTAGCCCGAACCCTAACCCTAACCCTTCCCCGAAGCCTGACCCTCACCCGTCCCCTAATCCTAAGCCGTACGCTAACACTAACCCGCGCCCTCACACGTACGCTCCCCCTAAATCGTGGTCGTACCCTCACCTGGCCCCTAAACCCTCCCCGTCCCCTAACCCTAACCCTAGCCCGAACCTTAACCCTAACACTTCCCCGAAGCCTGACCCTCACCCGTCCCCTAATCCTAAGCCGTACGCTAACCCTAACCGGCGCCCTCACACGTACGCTCCCCCTAAAGCGTTGTCGTACCCTCACCTGGACCCTAAACCCTCCCCATCCCCTAACCCTAACCCTAGCCCGAACCCTAAACCTAACACTTCCCCGAAGCCTGACCCTCACCCGTTCCCTAATCCTAACCCGTACGGTAACACTAAACCGCGCCCTCACACGTACGCTCCCCCTAAAGCGTTGTCGTACCCTCACCTGGACCCTAAACCGTCCCCGTCCCCTAACCCTACCCCTAGCCCGAACCCTAACGCTAACCCTTCCCCGAAGCCTGATCCTCACCCGTCCCCTAATCCTAACCCGTACGCTGACACTAACCCTCGCCCTCACACATACGCTACCCCTAAAGCGTTGTCGTACCCTCACCTGGACCCTAAACCGTCCCCGTCCCCTAACCCTAACCCTAGCCCGAACCCTAACCCTAACCCTTCCCCGAAGCCTGACCCTAACCCGTCCCCTAATCCTAACCCGTACGCTAACACTAACCCGCGCCCTCACACGTACGCTCCCCCTAAAGCGTTGTCGTACTCTCACCTGGACCCTAAATCGTCCCCGTCCCCTAAACCTAACCCTAGTATGAACCCTAACCCTAACCCTTCCCCGAAGCCTGACCCTCACCCGTCCCCTAATCCTAAGCCATACGCTAACACTAACCCGCGCCCTCACACGTACGCTCCCCCTAAAACGTTGTCGTACCCTCACCTGGACCCTAAACCCTCCACGTTCCCTAACCCTAACCCTAGCCCGAACCCTAACCCTAACCCTTCCCCGAAGCCTGACCGTCACCCGTCCCGTAATCCTAACCCGTACGCTCACACTAACCCACGCCCTCACACGTACGCTCCCCCTAAAGTGTTGTCGTACCCTCACCTGGACCCTAAACCCTCCCCGTCCCCTAACCCTAACCCTAGCCCGAACCCTAACCCTAACCCTTCCCCGAAGCCTGACCCTCTCCCGTCCCCTAATCCTAACCCGTACGCTAACACTAACCCGCGCCCTCACACGTACGCTCCCCCTAAAGCGTTGTCGTACCCTCACCTGGACCCTAAACCCTCCCCGTCCCCTAACCCTAACCCTAGCCCGAACCCTAACCCTAACCCTTCCCCGAAGCCTGACCCTCACCCGTCCCCTAATCCTAACCCGTACGCTAACAGTAACCCGCGCCCTCACACGTACCCTCCCCCTAAAGCGTTGTCGTAGCCTCACCTGGACCCTAAACCGTCCCCGTCCCCTAACCCTAACCCTAGCCAGAACCCTAACCCTAACCCTTCCCCGAAGCCTGACCCTCACCCGTCCCCTAATCCTAACCCGTACGCTAACACTAACCCGCGCCCTCACACGTACGCTCCCCCTAAAGCGTTGTCGTACACTCACGTGGACCCTAAACCGTCCCCGTCCCCTAACCCTAACCCTAGCCCGAACCCTAACCCTAACCCTTCCCCGAAGCCTGACCCTCACCCGTCCCGTAATCCTAACCCGTACGCTCACACTAACCCACGCCCTCACACGTACGCTCCCCCTAAAGCGTTGTCGTACCCTCACCTGGACCCTAAACCCTCCCCGTCCCCTAACCCTAACCCTAGCCCGAACCCTAACGCTAACCCTTCCCCGAAGCCTGACCCTCACCCGTCCCCTAATCCTAAGCCGTACGCTAACACTAACCCGCGCCCTCACACGTATGCTCACCGTAAAGCGTTGTCGTACCCTCACCTGGACCATAAACCCTCCCCGTCCACTAACCCTAACCCTAGCCCGAACCCTAACCCTAACCCTTCCCCGAAGCCTGACTCTCACCCGTCCCCTAATCCTAATCCGTACGCTAACACTAACCCACGCCCTCACACGTACGCTCCCCCTAAAGCGTTGTCGTACCCTCACCTGGACCTTAAACCCTCCCCGTCCCCTAACCCTAACCCTAGCCCGAACCCTAAACCTAACCCTTCCCCAAAGCCTGACCCTCACCCCTCCCCTAATCCTAACCCGTACGCTAACACTAACCCGCGCCCTCACACTTACGCTCCGCCTAAAGCGTTGTCGTACCCTCACGTGGACCCTAAACCGTCCCCGTCCCCTAAACCTAAACCTAGCCCGAACCCTAACCCTAACCCTTCCCCGAAGCCTGACCCTCACCCGTCCCCTAATCCTAACCCGTACGCTAACACTAACCCTCGCCCTCACACGTACGCTCCCCCTAAAGCGTTGCCGTACCCTCACCTGGACCCTAAACCGTCCCCGTCCACTAACCCTAACCCTAGCCCGAACCCTAACCCTAACCCTTCTCCGAAGTCTGACCCTCACCCGTCCCCTAATCCTAACCCGTACGCTAACACTAACCCTCGCCCTCACACATACGCTACCCCTAAAGCGTTGTCGTACCCTCACCTGGACCCTAAACCGTCCCCGTACCCTAACCCTAACCCTAGCCCGAACCCTAACCCTAACCCTTCCCCGAAGCCTGACCCTCACCCGTCCCCTAATCCTAAGCCGTACGCTAACACTAACCCGCGCCCTCACACGTACGCTCCCCCTAAATCGTTGTCGTACCCTCACCTGGACCCTAAACCCTCCCCGTCCCCTAACCCTAACCCTAGCCCGAACCCTAACCCTAACACTTCCCCGAAGCCTGACCCTCACCCGTCCCCTAATCCTAAGCCGTACGCTAACCCTAACCCGCGCCCTCACACGTACGCTCCCCCTAAAGCGTTGTCGTACCCTCACCTGGACCCTAAACCCTCCCCATCCCCTAACACTAACCGTAGCCCGAACACTAACCCTAACTCTTCCCCGAAGCCTGACCCTCAACCGTCCCCTAATCCTAACCCTTACGCTAACACTAACCCACGCCCTCACACGGACCCTCCCCCTAAAGTGTTGTCGTACCCTCACCTGGACCCTAAACCGTCCCCGTCCCCTAACCCTAACCCTAGCCCGAACCCTAACCCTAACCCTTCCCCGAAGCCTGACACTCACCCGTCCCCTAATCCTAACCCGTACGCTAACACTAACCCGCGCCCTCACACGTACGCTCCCCCTAAAGCGTTGTCGTACCCTCACCTGGACCCTAAACCGTCCCCGTCCCCTAACCCTAACCCTAGCCCGAACCCTAACCCTAACCCTTCCCCGAAGCCTGACCCTCACCCGTCCCATAATCCTAACCCGTACGCTAACACTAACCCGCGCCCTCACACGTACGCTCCCCCTAAAGCGTTGTCGTACCCTCACCTGGACCCTAAACCGTCCCCGTCCCCTAACCCTAACCCTAGCCCGAACCCTAACCCTAACTCTTCCCCGAAGCCTGACCCTCACCCGTCCCCTAATCCTAAGCCGTACGCTAACACTAACCCGCGCCCTCACACGTACTCTCCCCCTAAAGCGTTGTCGTACCCTCACCTGGACCCTAAACCGTCCCCGTCCCCTAACCCTAACCCTAGCCCGAACCCTAACCCTAACCCTTCCCCGAAGCCTGACCCTCACCCGTGCCCTAATCCTAACCCGTACGCTAACACTAAACCGCGCCCTCACACGTACGCTCCCCCTAAAGCGTTGTCGTACTCTCACCTGGACCCTAAATCGTCCCCGTCCCCTAAACCTAACCCTAGTATGAACCCTAACCCTAACCCTTCCCCGAAGCCTGACCCTCACCCGTCCCCTAATCCTAAGCCATACGCTAACACTAACCCGCGCCCTCACACGTACGCTCCCCCTAAAGCGTTTTCGTACCCTCACCTGGACCCTAAACCCTCCACGTTCCCTAACCCTAACCCTAGCCCGAACCCTAACCCTAACCCTTCCCCGAAGCCTGACCGTCACCCGTCCCGTAATCCTAACCCGTACGCTCACACTAACCCACGCCCTCACACGTACGCTCCCCCTAAAGTGTTGTCGTACCCTCACCTGGACCCTAAACCCTCCCCGTCCCCTAACCCTAACCCTAGCCCGAACCCTAACCCTAACCCTTCCCCGAAGCCTGACCCTCTCCCGTCCCCTAATCCTAACCCGTACGCTAACACTAACCCGCGCCCTCACACGTACGCTCCCCCTAAAGCGTTGTCGTACCCTCACCTGGACCCTAAACCCTCCCCGTCCCCTAACCCTAACCCTAGCCCGAACCCTAACCCTAACCCTTCCCCGAAGCCTGACCCTCACCCGTCCCCTAATCCTAACCCGTACGCTAACAGTAACCCGCGCCCTCACACGTACCCTCCCCCTAAAGCGTTGTCGTAGCCTCACCTGGACCCTAAACCGTCCCCGTCCCCTAACCCTAACCCTAGCCAGAACCCTAACCCTAACCCTTCCCCGAAGCCTGACCCTCACCCGTCCCCTAATCCTAACCCGTACGCTAACACTAACCCGCGCCCTCACACGTACGCTCCCCCTAAAGCGTTGTCGTACCCTCACCTGGACCCTAAACCGTCTCCGTCCCCTAACCCTAACCCTAGCCCGAACCCTAACCCTAACCCTTCCCCGAAGGCTGACCCTCACCCGTCCCCTAATCCTAACCCGTACGCTAACACTAACCCTCGCCCTCACACGTACGCTCCCCCTAAAGCGTTGTCGTACCCTCACGTGGACCCTAAACCGTCCCCGTCCCCTAACCCTAACCCTAGCCCGAACCCTAACCCTAACCCTTCCCCGAAGCCTGACCCTCACCCGTCCCCTAATCCTAAGCCGTACGCTAACACTAACCCGCGCCCTCACACGTACGCTCTCCCTAAAGCGTTGTCGTACCCTCACCTGGACCCTAAACCGTCCCCGTCCCCTAACCCTAGCCCGAACCCTAACCCTAACCCTTCCCCGAAGCCTGACCCTCACCCGTCCCCTAATCCTAACCCGTACGCTAACACTAACCCGAGCCCTCACACGTACGCTCCCCCTAAAGCGTTGTCGTACCCTCACCTGGACCCTAAACCGTCTCCGTCCCCTAACCCTAACCCTAGCCCGAACCCTAACCCTAACACTTCCCCGAAGCCTGACCCTCACCCGTCCCCTAATCCTAACCCGTACGCTAACACTAACCCTCGCCCTCACACGTACGCTCCCCCTAAAGCGTTGTCGTACCCTCACCTGGACCCTAAACCCTCCCCGTTCCCTAATCCTAACCCTAGCCCGAACCCTAACCCTAACACTTCCCCGAAGGCTGACCCTCACCCGTACCCTAATCCTAAGCCGTACGCTAAAACTAACCCGCGCCCTCACACGTACGCTCCCCCTAAAGCGTTGTCGTACCCTCACTTGGACCCTAAACCCTCCCCGTCCCCTAACCCTAACCCTAGCCCGTACCCTAACCCTAACCCTTCCCCGAAGCCTGACCCTCACCCATCCCCTAAGCCTAAGCCGTACGCTAACAGTAACCCGCGCCCTCACACGTACGCTCCCCCTAAAGCGTTGTCGTACCCTCACCTGGACCCTAAACCCTCCCCGTTCCCTAATCCTAACCCTAGCCCGAACCCTAACCCTAACACTTCCCCGAAGGCTGACCCTCACCCGTACCCTAATCCTAAGCCGTACGCTAAAACTAACCCGCGCCCTCACACGTACGCTCACCCTAAAGCGTTGTCGTACACTCACCTGGACCCTAAACCCTCCCCGTCCCCTAACTCTAACCCTAGCCCGAACCCTAACCCTAACCCTTCCCCGAAGCCTGACCCTCACCCGTCCCCTAATCCTAACCCGTACGCTAACACTAACCCGCGCCCTCACACGTACCCTCCCCGTAAAGCGTTATCGTACCCTCACCTGGACCCTAAACCGTCCCCGTCCCCTAACCCTAACCCTAGCCCGAACCCTAACCCTAACCCTTCCCCGAAGCCTGAACCTCACCCGTCCCCTAATCCTAACCCGTACGCTAACACTAACCCTCGCCCTCACACGTACGCTCCCCCTAAAGCGTTGTCGTACCCTAACCTGGACCCTAAGCCGTCCCCATCCCCTAACCCTAACCCTAGCCCGAACCCTAACCCTAACCCTTCCCCGAAGCCTGACCCTCACCCCTCCCCTAATCCTAACCCGTACGCTAACACTAACCCGCGCCCTCACTCGTACCCTCCCCCTAAAGCGTTGTCGTAGCCTCACCTGGACCCTAAACCGTCCTCGTCCCCTAACCCTAACCCTAGCCAGAACCCTAATCCTAACCCTTCCCCGAAGCCTGACCCTCACCCGTCCCCTAATCCTAACCCGTACGCTAACACTAACCCGCGCCCTCACACGTACGCTCCCCCTAAAGCGTTGTCGTACCCTCACCTGGACCCTAAACCCTCCCCGTCCCCTAACCCTAACCCTAGCCCGAACCCTAACCCTAACCCTTCCCCGAAGCCTGACCCTCACCCGTCCCCTAATCCTAAGCCGTACGCTAACACTAACCCGCGCCCTCACACGTACGCTCTCCCTAAAGCGTTGTCGTACCCTCACCTGGACCCTAAACCGTCCCCGTCCCCTAACCCTAGCCCGAACCCTAACCCTAACCCTTCCCCGAAGCCTGACCCTCACCCGTCCCCTAATCCTAACCCGTACGCTAACACTAACCCGAGCCCTCACACGTACGCTCCCCCTAAAGCGTTGTCGTACCCTCACCTGGACCCTAAACCGTCTCCGTCCCCTAACCCTAACCCTAGCCCGAACCCTAACCCTAACACTTCCCCGAAGCCTGACCCTCACCCGTCCCCTAATCCTAACCCGTACGCTAACACTAACCCTCGCCCTCACACGTACGCTCCCCCTAAAGCGTTGTCGTACCCTCACCTGGACCCTAAACCCTCCCCGTTCCCTAATCCTAACCCTAGCCCGAACCCTAACCCTAACACTTCCCCGAAGGCTGACCCTCACCCGTACCCTAATCCTAAGCCGTACGCTAAAACTAACCCGCGCCCTCACACGTACGCTCCCCCTAAAGCGTTGTCGTACCCTCACTTGGACCCTAAACCCTCCCCGTCCCCTAACCCTAACCCTAGCCCGTACCCTAACCCTAACCCTTCCCCGAAGCCTGACCCTCACCCATCCCCTAAGCCTAAGCCGTACGCTAACAGTAACCCGCGCCCTCACACGTACGCTCCCCCTAAAGCGTTGTCGTACCCTCACATGGACCCTAAACCCTCCCCGTTCCCTAATCCTAACCCTAGCCCGAACCCTAACCCTAACACTTCCCCGAAGGCTGACCCTCACCCGTACCCTAATCCTAACCCGTACGCTAAAACTAACCCGCGCCCTCACACGTACGCTCACCCTAAAGCGTTGTCGTACACTCACCTGGACCCTAAACCCTCCCCGTCCCCTAACTCTAACCCTAGCCCGAACCCTAACCCTAACCCTTCCCCGAAGCCTGACCCTCACCCGTCCCCTAATCCTAACCCGTACGCTAACACTAACCCGCGCCCTCACACGTACCCTCCCCGTAAAGCGTTATCGTACCCTCACCTGGACCCTAAACCGTCCCCGTCCCCTAACCCTAACCCTAGCCCGAACCCTAACCCTAACCCTTCCCCGAAGCCTGACCCTCACCCGTCCCCTAATCCTAACCCGTACGCTAACACTAACCCTCGCCCTCACACGTACGCTCCCCCTAAAGCGTTGTCGTACCCTAACCTGGACCCTAAGCCGTCCCCATCCCCTAACCCTAACCCTAGCCCGAACCCTAACCCTAACCCTTCCCCGAAGCCTGACCCTCACCCCTCCCCTAATCCTAACCCGTACGCTAACACTAACCCGCGCCCTCACTCGTACCCTCCCCCTAAAGCGTTGTCGTAGCCTCACCTGGACCCTAAACCGTCCTCGTCCCCTAACCCTAACCCTAGCCAGAACCCTAATCCTAACCCTTCCCCGAAGCCTGACCCTCACCCGTCCCCTAATCCTAACCCGTACGCTAACACTAACCCGCGCCCTCACACGTACGCTCCCCCTAAAGCGTTGTCGTACCCTCACCTGGACCCTAAACCCTCCCCGTCCCCTAACCCTAACCCTAGCCCGAACCCTAACCCTAACCCTTCCCCGAAGCCTGACCCTCACCCGTCCCCTAATCCTAACCCGTACGCTAACACTAACCCGCGCCCTCACACGTACGCTCCCCCTAAGGCGTTGTCGTACCCTCACCTGGACCCTAAACCCTCCCCGTCCACTAACCCTAACCCTAGCCCGAACCCTAACCCTAACCCTTCCCCGAAGCCTGACCCTCACCCGTCCCCTAATCCTAAGCCGTACGCTAACACTAACCCGCGCCCTCACACGTACGCTCCCCCTAAAGCGTTGTCGTACCCTCACCTGGACCCTAAACCGTCCCCGTCCCCTAACCCTAACCCTAGCCCGAACCCTAACCCTAACGATTCCCCGAAGCCTGACCCTCACCCGTCCCCTAATCCCAACCCGTACGCTAACTCTAACCCGCGCCCTCACACGTACCCTACCCCTAAATCGTTGTCGTACCCTCACCTGGACCCTAAACCCTCCCCGTCCCCTAACACTAACCCTAGCCAGAACCCTAACCCTAACCCTTCCCTGAAGCCTGACCCTCACCCGTCCCCTAATCCTAACCCGTATGCTAACACTAACCCGCGCCCTCACACGTACGCTCCCCCTAAAGCGTTGTCGTACCCTCACGTGGACCCTAAACCGTCTCCGTCCCCTAACCCTAACCCTAGCCCGAACCCTAACCCTAACCTTTCCCCGAAGCCTGACCCTCACCCGTCCCCTAATCCTAACCCGTACGCTAACACTAACCCTCGCCCTCACACGTACGCTCCCCCTAAAGCGTTGTCGTACCCTCACCTGGACCCTAAACCCTCCCCGTCCCCTAACCCTAACCCTAGCCCGAACCCTAACCCTAACCCTTCCCCGAAGCCTGACCCTCACCCGTCCACTAATCCTAACCCGTACGCTAACACTAACCCGCGCCCTCAAACGTACGCTCCCCCTAAAGCGTTGTCGTACCCTCACTTGGACCCTAAACCCTCCCCGTCCCCTAACCCTAACCCTAGCCCGTACCCTAACCCTAACCCTTCCCCGAAGCCTGACCCTCACCCATCCCCTAAGCCTAAGCCGTACGCTAACAGTAACCCGCGCCCTCACACGTACGCTCCCCCTAAAGCGTTGTCGTACCCTCACCTGGACCCTAAACCCACCCCGTTCCCTAATCCTAACCCTAGCCCGAACCCTAACCCTAACACTTCCCCGAAGGCTGACCCTCACCCGTACCCTAATCCTAACCCGTACGCTAACACTAACCCTCGCCCTCACACGTACGCTCCCCCTAAAGCGTTGTCGTACCCTAACCTGGACCCTAAGCCGTCCCCATCCCCTAACCCTAACCCTAGCCCGAACCCTAACCCTAACCCTTCCCCGAAGCCTGACCCTCACCCCTCCCCTAATCCTAACCCGTACGCTAACACTAACCCGCGCCCTCACTCGTACCCTCCCCCTAAAGCGTTGTCGTAGCCTCACCTGGACCCTAAACCGTCCTCGTCCCCTAACCCTAACCCTAGCCAGAACCCTAATCCTAACCCTTCCCCGAAGCCTGACCCTCACCCGTCCCCTAATCCTAACCCGTACGCTAACACTAACCCGCGCCCTCACACGTACGCTCCCCCTAAAGCGTTGTCGTACCCTCACCTGGACCCTAAACCCTCCCCGTCCCCTAACCCTAACCCTAGCCCGAACCCTAACCCTAACCCTTCCCCGAAGCCTGACCCTCACCCGTCCCCTAATCCTAACCCGTACGCTAACACTAACCCGCGCCCTCACACGTACGCTCCCCCTAAGGCGTTGTCGTACCCTCACCTGGACCCTAAACCCTCCCCTTCCACTAACCCTAACCCTAGCCCGAACCCTAACCCTAACCCTTCCCCGAAGCCTGACCCTCACCCGTCCCCTAATCCTAAGCCGTACGCTAACACTAACCCGCGCCCTCACACGTACGCTCCCCCTAAAGCGTTGTCGTACCCTCACCTGGACCCTAAACCGTCCCCGTCCCCTAACCCTAACCCTAGCCCGAACCCTAACCCTAACCATTCCCCGAAGCCTGACCCTCAGCCGTCCCCTAATCCCAACCCGTACGCTAACTCTAACCCGCGCCCTCACACGTACCCTACCCCTAAATCGTTGTCGTACCCTCACCTGGACCCTAAACCCTCCCCGTCCCCTAACACTAACCCTAGCCAGAACCCTAACCCTAACCCTTCCCTGAAGCCTGACCCTCACCCGTCCCCTAATCCTAACCCGTATGCTAACACTAACCCGCGCCCTCACACGTACGCTCCCCCTAAAGCGTTGTCGTACCCTCACCTGGACCCTAAACCGTCCCCGTCCCCTAACCCTAACCCTAGCCCGAACCCTAACCCTAACCATTCCCCGAAGCCTGACCCTCACCCGTCCCCTAATCCTAACCCGTACGCTAACACTAACCCGCGCCCTCACACGTACGCTCCCCCTAAAGCGTTGTCGTACCCTCACCTGGACCCTAAACCCTCCCCGTCCCCTAATCCTAACCCTAGCCCGAACCCTAACCCTAACCCTTCCCCGAAGCCTGACCCTCACCCGTCCCCTAATCCTAACCCGTACGCTAACACTAACCCGCGCCCTCACACGTACGCTCACCCTAAAGCGTTGTCGTACCCTGACCTGGACACTAAACCCTCCCCGTCCACTAACTCTAACCCTAACCCTTCCCCGAAGCCTGACCCTCACCCGTCCCCTAATCCTAAACCGTACGCTAACACTAACCCGCGCCCTCACACGTACGCTCACCCTAAAGCGTTGTCGTACCCTCACCTGGACCCTAAACCCTCCCCGTCCCCTAACACTAACCCTAGCCCGAACCCTAACCCTAACCCTTCCCCGAAGCCTGACCCTCACCCGTCCCCTAATCCTAACCCGTACGCTAATACTAACCCGCGCCCTCACACGTACCCTCCCCGTAAAGCGTTATCGTACCCTCACCTGGACCCTAAACCGTCCCCGTCCCCTAACCCTAACCCTAGCCCGAACCCTAACCCTAACCCTTCCCCAAAGCCTGACCCTCACCCGTCCCTTAATCCTAACCCGTACGCTAACACTAACCCTCGCCCTCACACGTACGCTCCCCCTAAAGCGTTGTCGTACCCTAACCTGGACCCTAAGCCGTCCCCATCCCCTAACCCTAACCCTAGCCCGAACCCTAACCCTAACACTTCCCCGAAGCCTGACCCTCACACGTCCCCTAATCCTAACACGTACTCTCACACTAACCCGCGCCCTCACTCATACGCTCCCCCTAAAGCGTTGTCGTATCCTCACCTGGAACGTAAACCCTCCCCGTCCCCTAACCCTAACCCTAGCCCGAACCCTAACCCTAACCCTTCCCCGAAGCCTGACCCTCACCCGTCCCCTAATCCTAACCCGTACGCTAACACTAACCTGCGCCCTCACACGTACGCTCCCCCTAAAGCATTGTCGTACCCTCACCTGGACACTAAACCCTCCCCGTCCCCTAACCCTAACCCTAGCCCGAACCCTAACCCTAACACTTCCCCGAAGCCTGACCCTCACCCGTCCCCTAGTCCTAACCCGTACGCTAACAGTAACACGCGCCCTCACACGTACGCTCACCCTAAAGCGTTGTCGTACCCTCACCTGGACCCTAAACCCTCCCCGTCCCCGTCCCCTAACCCTAGCCCGAACCCTAACCCTAACCCTTCCCCGAAGCCTGACCCTCAGCCGTCCCCTAATCCTAACCCGTACGCTAACACTAACCCGCGCCCTCACACGTACGCTCCCCCTAAAGCGTTGTCGTACCCTCACCTGGACCCTAAACCGTCCCCGTCCCCTAACCCTAACCCTAGCCCGAACTCTAACCCTAACCCTTCCCCGAAGCCTGACCCTCACCCGTCCCCTAATCCTAACCCGTACGCTAACACTAACCCGCGCCCTCACACGTACGCTCCCCCTAAAGCGTTGTCGTACCCTCACCTGGACCCTAAACCGTCTCCGTCCCCTAACCCTAACCCTAGCCCAAACCCTAACCCTAACCCTTCCCCGATGCCTGACCCTCACCCGTCCCCTAATCCTAACCCGTACGCTAACACTAACCCGCGCCCTCACACGTACGCTCCCCCTAAAGCGTTGTCGTACCCTCACCTGGACCCTAAACCCTCCCCGTCCCCTAATCCTAACCCTAGCCCGAACCCTAACCCTAACCCTTCCCCGAAGCCTGACCCTCACCCGTCCCCTAATCCTAACCCGTACGCTAACACTAACCCGCGCCCTCACACGTACGCTCACCCTATAGCGTTGTTGTACCCTGACCTGGACCCTAAACCCTCCCCGTCCACTAACTCTAACCCTAACCCTTCCCCGAATCCTGACCCTCACCCGTCCCCTAATCCTAAACCGTACGCTAACACTAACCCGCGCCCTCACACGTACGCTCACCCTAAAGCGTTGTCGTACCCTCACCTGGACCCTAAACCCTCCCCGTCCCCTAACACTAACCCTAGCCCGAACCCTAACCCTAACCCTTCCCCGAAGCCTGACCCTCACCCGTCCCCTAATCCTAACACGTACGCTAACACTAAACTGCGCCCTCACACGTACGCTCCCCCTAAAGCGTTGTCGTACCCTCACCTGGACCCTAAACCCTCCCCGTCCACTAACCCTAACCCTAGCCCGAACCCTAACCCTAACCCTTCCCCGAAGCCTGACCCTCACCCGTCCCCTAATCCTAACCCGTATGCTAACACTAACCCGCGCCCTCAAACGTACGCTCCCCCTAAAGCGTTGTCGTACCCTCACTTGGACCCTAAACCCTCCCCGTCCCCTAACCCTAACCCTAGCCCGTACCCTAACCCTAACCCTTCCCCGAAGCCTGACCCTCACCCATCCCCTAAGCCTAAGCCGTACGCTAACAGTAACCCGCGCCCTCACACGTACGCTCCCCCTAAAGCGTTGTCGTACCCTCACCTGGACCCTAAACCCTCCCCGTTCCCTAATCCTAACCCTAGCCCGAACCCTAACCCTAACACTTCCCCGAAGGCTGACCCTCACCCGTACCCTAATCCTAAGCCGTACGCTAAAACTAACCCGCGCCCTCACACGTACGCTCACCCTAAAGCGTTGTCGTACCCTCACCTGGACCCTAAACCCTCCCCGTCCACTAACTCTAACCCTAAACCTTCCCCGAAGCCTGACCCTCACCCGTCCCCTAATCCTAAACCGTACGCTAACACTAACCCGCGCCCTCACACGTACGCTCACCCTAAAGCGTTGTCGTACGCTCACCTGGACCCTAAACCCTCCCCGTCCCCTAACACTAACCCTAGCCCGAACCCTAACCCTAACCCTTCCCCGAAGCCTGACCCTCACCCGTCCCCTAATCCTAACATGTACGCTAACACTAAACCGTGCCCTCACACGTACGCTCCCCCTAAAGCGTTGTCGTACCCTCACCTGGACCCTAAACCCTCCCCGTCCCCTAACCCTAACCCTAGCCCGAACCCTAACCCTAACCCTTCCCCGAAGCCTGACCCTCACCCGTCCCCTAATCCTAACCCGTACGCTAACACTAACCCGCGCCCTCAAACGTACGCTCCCCCTAAAGCGTTGTCGTACCCTCACTTGGACCCTAAACCCTCCCCGTCCCCTAACCCTAACCCTAGCCCGTACCCTAACCCTAACCCTTCCCCGAAGCCTGACCCTCACCCATCCCCTAAGCCTAAGCCGTACGCTAACAGTAACCCGCGCCCTCACACGTACGCTCCCCCTAAAGCGTTGTCGTACCCTCACCTGGACCCTAAACCCTCCCCGTTCCCTAATCCTAACCCTAGCCCGAACCCTAACCCTAACACTTCCCCGAAGGCTGACCCTCACCCGTACCCTAATCCTAAGCCGTACGCTAAAACTAACCCGCGCCCTCACACGTACGCTCACCCTAAAGCGTTGTCGTACACTCACCTGGACCCTAAACCCTCCACGTCCCCTAACTCTAACCCTAGCCCGAACCCTAACCCTAACCCTTCCCCGAAGCCTGACCCTCACCCGTCCCCTAATCCTAACCCGTACGCTAACACTAACCCGCGCCCTCACACGTACCCTCCCCGTAAAGCGTTATCGTACCCTCACCTGGACCCTAAACCGTCCCCGTCCCCTAACCCTAACCCTAGCCCGAACCCTAACCCTAACCCTTCCCCGAAGCCTGACCCTCACCCGTCCCCTAATCCTAACCCGTACGCTAACACTAACCCTCGCCCTCACACGTACGCTCCCCCTAAAGCGTTGTCGTACCCTAACCTGGACCCTAAGCCGTCCCCATCCCCTAACCCTAACCCTAGCCCGAACCCTAACCCTAACCCTTCCCCGAAGCCTGACCCTCACCCCTCCCCTAATCCTAACCCGTACGCTAACACTAACCCGCGCCCTCACTCGTATCCTCCCCCTAAAGCGTTGTTGTAGCCTCACCTGGACCCTAAACCGTCCTCGTCCCCTAACCCTAACCCTAGCCAGAACCCTAACCCTAACCCTTCCCCGAAGCCTGACCCTCACCCGTCCCCTAATCCTAACCCGTACGCTAACACTAACCCGCGCCCTCACACGTACGCTCCCCCTAAAGCGTTGTCGTACCCTCACCTGGACCCTAAACCGTCCCCGTCCCCTAACCCTAACCCTAGCCCGAACCCTAACCCTAACCCTTCCCCGAAGCCTGACACTCACCCGTCCCCTAATCCTAACCCGTACGCTAACACTAACCCGCGCCCTCACACGTACGCTCCCCCTAAAGCGTTGTCGTACCCTCACCTGGACCCTAAACCGTCTCCATCCCCTAACCCTAACCCTAGCCCAATCCCTAACCCTAACCCTTCCCCGATGCCTGACCCTCACCCGTCCCCTAATCCTAACCCGTACGCTAACAGTAACCCGCGCCCTCACACGTACTCTCCCCCTAAAGCGTTGTCGTACCCTCACCTGGACCCTAAACCCTCCCCGTCCCCTAATCCTAACCCTAGCCCGAACCCTAACCCTAACCCTTCCCCGAAGCCTGACCCTCACCCGTCCCCTAATCCTAACCCGTACGCTAACACTAACCCGCGCCCTCACACGTACGCTCACCCTAAAGCGTTGTCGTACCCTGACCTGGACACTAAACCCTCCCCGTCCACTAACTCTAACCCTAACCCTTCCCCGAAGCCTGACCCTCACCCGTCCCCTAATCCTAAACCGTACGCTAACACTAACCCGCGCCCTCACACGTACGCTCACCCTAAAGCGTTGTCGTACCCTCACCTGGACCCTAAACCCTCCCCGTCCCCTAACACTAACCCTAGCCCGAACCCTAACCCTAACCCTTCCCCGAAGCCTGACCCTCACCCGTCCCCTAATCCTAACCCGTACGCTAACACTAACCCGCGCCCTCACACGTACCCTCCCCGTAAAGCGTTATCGTACCCTCACCTGGACCCTAAACCGTCCCCGTCCCCTAACCCTAACCCTAGCCCGAACCCTAACCCTAACCCTTCCCCGAAGCCTGACCCTCACCCGTCCCTTGATCCTAACCCGTACGCTAACACTAACCCTCGCCCTCACACGTACGCTCCCCCTAAAGCGTTGTCGTACCCTCACCTGGACCCTAAGCCGTCCCCATCCCCTAACCCTAACCCTAGCCCGAACCCTAACCCTAACACTTCCCCGAAGCCTGACCCTCACACGTCCCCTAATCCTAACACGTACTCTCACACTAACCCGCGCCCTCACTCATACGCTCCCCCTAAAGCGTTGTCGTATCCTCACCTGGAACGTAAACCCTCCCCGTCCCCTAACCCTAACCCTAGCCCGAACCCTAACCCTAACCCTTCCCCGAAGCCTGACCCTCACCCGTCCCCTAATCCTAACCCGTACGCTAACACTAACCCGCGCCCTCACACGTACGCTCCCCCTAAAGCATTGTCGTACCCTCACCTGGACACTAAACCCTCCCCGTCCCCTAACCCGAACCCTAGCCCGAACCCTAACCCTAACACTTCCCCGAAGCCTGACCCTCACCCGTCCCCTAGTCCTAACCCGTACGCTAACAGTAACACGCGCCCTCACACGTACGCTCACCCTAAAGCGTTGTCGTACCCTCACCTGGACCCTAAACCCTCCCCGTCCCCGTCCCCTAACCCTAGCCCGAACCCTAACCCTAACCCTTCCCCGAAGCCTGACCCTCACCCGTCCCCTAATCCTAACCCGTACGCTAACACTAACCCGCGCCCTCACACATACGCTCCCCCTAAAGCGTTGTCGTACCCTCACCTGGACCCTAAACCGTCCCCGTCCCCTAACCCTAACCCTAGCCCGAACTCTAACCCTAACCCTTCCCCGAAGCCTGACCCTCACCCGTCCCCTAATCCTAACCCGTACGCTAACACTAACCCGCGCCCTCACACGTACGCTCCCCCTAAAGCGTTGTCGTACCCTCACCTGGACCCTAAACCGTCTCGGGCCCCTAACCCTAACCCTAGCCCAAACCCTAACCCTAACCCTTCCCCGATGCCTGACCCTCACCCGTCCCCTAATCCTAACCCGTACGCTAACACTAACCCGCGCCCTCACACGTACGCTCCCCCTAAAGCGTTGTCGTACCCTGACCTGGACCCTAAACCCTCCCCGTCCCCTAATCCTAACCCTAGCCCGAACCCTAACCCTAACCCTTCCCCGAAGCCTGACCCTCACCCGTCCCCTTATCCTAACCCGTACGCTAACACTAACCCGCGCCCTCACACTTACGCTCACCCTAAAGCGTTGAAGTACCGTGACCTGGACCCTAAACCCTCCCCGTCCACTAACTCTAACCCTAAACCTTCCCCGAAGCCTGACCCTCACCCGTCCCCTAATCCTAAACCGTACGCTAACACTAACCCGCGCCCTCACACGTACGCTCACCCTAAAGCGTTTTCGTACCCTCACCTGGACCCTAAACCCTCCCCGTCCCCTAACACTAACCCTAGCCCGAACCCTAACCCTAACCCTTCCCCGAAGCCTGACCCTCACCCGTCCCCTAATCCTAACACGTACGCTAACACTAAACCGCGCCCTCACACGTACGCTCCCCCTAAAGCGTTGTCGTACCCTCACCTGGACCCTAAACCCTCCCCGTCCACTAACCCTAACCCTAGCCCGAACCCTAACCCTAACCCTTCCCCGAAGCCTGACCCTCACCCGTCCCCTAATCCTAACCCGTACGCTAACACTAACCCGCGCCCTCAAACGTACGCTCCCCCTAAAGCGTTGTCGTACCCTCACTTGGACCCTAAACCCTCCCCGTCCCCTAACCCTAACCCTAGCCCGTACCCTAACCCTAACCCTTCCCCGAAGCCTGACCCTCACCCATCCCCTAAGCCTAAGCCGTACGCTAACAGTAACCCGCGCCCTCACACGTACGCTCCCCCTAAAGCGTTGTCGTACCCTCACCTGGACCCTAAATCCTCCCCGTTCCCTAATCCTAACCCTAGCCCGAACCCTAACCCTAACACTTCCCCGAAGGCTGACCCTCACCCGTACCCTAATCCTAAGCCGTACGCTAAAACTAACCCGCGCCCTCACACGTACGCTCACCCTAAAGCGTTGTCGTACACTCACCTGGACCCTAAACCCTCCCCGTCCCCTAACTCTAACCCTAGCCCGAACCCTAACCCTAACCCTTCCCCGAAGCCTGACCCTCACCCGTCCCCTAATCCTAACCCGTACGCTAACACTAACCCGCGCCCTCACACGTACCCTCCCCGTAAAGCGTTATCGTACCCTCACCTGGACCCTAAACCGTCCCCGTCCCCTAACCCTAGCCCGAACCCTAACCCTAACCCTTCCCCGAAGCCTGACCCTCACCCGTCCCCTAATCCTAACCCGTACGCTAACACTAACCCTCGCCCTCACACGTACGCTCCCTCTAAAGCGTTGTCGTACCCTAACCTGGACCCTAAGCCGTCCCCATCCCCTAACCCTAACCCTAGCCCGAACCCTAACCCTAACCCTTCCCCGAAGCCTGACCCTCACCCCTCCCCTAATCCTAACCCGTACGCTAACACTAACCCGCGCCCTCACTCGTACCCTCCCCCTAAAGCGTTGTCGTAGCCTCACCTGGACCCTAAACCGTCCTCGTCCCCTAACCCTAACCCTAGCCAGAACCCTAACCCTAACCCTTCCCCGAAGCCTGACCCTCACCCGTCCCCTAATCCTAACCCGTACGCTAACACTAACCCTCGCCCTCACACGTACGCTCCCCCTAAAGCGTTGTCGTACCCTAACCTGGACCCTAAGCCGTCCCCATCCCCTAACCCTAACCCTAGCCCGAACCCTAACCCTAACCCTTCCCCGAAGCCTGACCCTCACCCCTCCCCTAATCCTAACCCGTACGCTAACACTAACCCGCGCCCTCACTCGTATCCTCCCCCTAAAGCGTTGTTGTAGCCTCACCTGGACCCTAAACCGTCCTCGTCCCCTAACCCTAACCCTAGCCAGAACCCTAACCCTAACCCTTCCCCGAAGCCTGACCCTCACCCGTCCCCTAATCCTAACCCGTACGCTAACACTAACCCGCGCCCTCACACATACGCTCCCCCTAAAGCGTTGTCGTACCCTCACCTGGACCCTAAACCGTCCCCGTCCCCTAACCCTAACCCTAGCCCGAACCCTAACCCTAACCCTTCCCCGAAGCCTGACACTCACCCGTCCCCTAATCCTAACCCGTACGCTAACACTAACCCGCGCCCTCACACGTACGCTCCCCCTAAAGCGTTGTCGTACCCTCACCTGGACCCTAAACAGTCTCCATCCCCTAACCCTAACCCTAGCCCAAACCCTAACCCTAACCCTTCCCCGATGCCTGACCCTCACCCGTCCCCTAATCCTAACCCGTACGCTAACACTAACCCGCGCCCTCACACGTACGCTCCCCCTAAAGCGTTGTCGTACCCTCACCTGGACCCTAAACCCTCCCCGTCCCCTAATCCTAACCCTAGCCCGAACCCTAACCCTAACCCTTCCCCGAAGCCTGACCCTCACCCGTCCCCTAATCCTAACCCGTACGCTAACACTAACCCGCGCCCTCACACGTACGCTCACCCTAAAGCGTTGTCGTACCCTGACCTGGACACTAAACCCTCCCCGTCCACTAACTCTAACCCTAACCCTTCCCCGAAGCCTGACCCTCACCCGTCCCCTAATCCTAAACCGTACGCTAACACTAACCCGCGCCCTCACACGTACGCTCACCCTAAAGCGTTGTCGTACCCTCACCTGGACCCTAAACCCTCCCCGTCCCCTAACACTAACCCTAGCCCGAACCCTAACCCTAACCCTTCCCCGAAGCCTGACCCTCACCCGTCCCCTAATCCTAACCCGTACGCTAACACTAACCCGCGCCCTCACACGTACCCTCCCCGTAAAGCGTTATCGTACCCTCACCTGGACCCTAAACCGTCCCCGTCCCCTAACCCTAACCCTAGCCCGAACCCTAACCCTAACCCTTCCCCGAAGCCTGACCCTCACCCGTCCCTTGATCCTAACCCGTACGCTAACACTAACCCTCGCCCTCACACGTACGCTCCCCCTAAAGCGTTGTCGTACCCTAACCTGGACCCTAAGCCGTCCCCATCCCCTAACCCTAACCCTAGCCCGAACCCTAACCCTAACACTTCCCCGAAGCCTGACCCTCACACGTCCCCTAATCCTAACACGTACTCTCACACTAACCCGCGCCCTCACTCATACGCTCCCCCTAAAGCGTTGTCGTATCCTCACCTGGAACGTAAACCCTCCCCGTCCCCTAACCCTAACCCTAGCCCGAACCCTAACCCTAACCCTTCCCCGAAGCCTGACCCTCACCCGTCCCCTAATCCTAACCCGTACGCTAACACTAACCCGCGCCCTCACACGTACGCTCCCCCTAAAGCATTGTCGTACCCTCACCTGGACACTAAACCCTCCCCGTCCCCTAACCCGAACCCTAGCCCGAACCCTAACCCTAACACTTCCCCGAAGCCTGACCCTCACCCGTCCCCTAGTCCTAACCCGTACGCTAACAGTAACACGCGCCCTCACACGTACGCTCACCCTAAAGCGTTGTCGTACCCTCACCTGGACCCTAAACCCTCCCCGTCCCCGTCCCCTAACCCTAGCCCGAACCCTAACCCTAACCCTTCCCCGAAGCCTGACCCTCACCCGTCCCCTAATCCTAACCCGTACGCTAACACTAACCCGCGCCCTCACACATACGCTCCCCCTAAAGCGTTGTCGTACCCTCACCTGGACCCTAAACCGTCCCCGTCCCCTAACCCTAACCCTAGCCCGAACTCTAACCCTAACCCTTCCCCGAAGCCTGACCCTCACCCGTCCCCTAATCCTAACCCGTACGCTAACACTAACCCGCGCCCTCACACGTACGCTCCCCCTAAAGCGTTGTCGTACCCTCACCTGGACCCTAAACCGTCTCGGGCCCCTAACCCTAACCCTAGCCCAAACCCTAACCCTAACCCTTCCCCGATGCCTGACCCTCACCCGTCCCCTAATCCTAACCCGTACGCTAACACTAACCCGCGCCCTCACACGTACGCTCCCCCTAAAGCGTTGTCGTACCCTGACCTGGACCCTAAACCCTCCCCGTCCCCTAATCCTAACCCTAGCCCGAACCCTAACCCTAACCCTTCCCCGAAGCCTGACCCTCACCCGTCCCCTTATCCTAACCCGTACGCTAACACTAACCCGCGCCCTCACACTTACGCTCACCCTAAAGCGTTGAAGTACCCTGACCTGGACCCTAAACCCTCCCCGTCCACTAACTCTAACCCTAAACCTTCCCCGAAGCCTGACCCTCACCCGTCCCCTAATCCTAAACCGTACGCTAACACTAACCCGCGCCCTCACACGTACGCTCACCCTAAAGCGTTGTCGTACCCTCACCTGGACCCTAAACCCTCCCCGTCCCCTAACACTAACCCTAGCCCGAACCCTAACCCTAACCCTTCCCCGAAGCCTGACCCTCACCCGTCCCCTAATCCTAACACGTACGCTAACACTAAACCGCGCCCTCACACGTACGCTCCCCCTAAAGCGTTGTCGTACCCTCACCTGGACCCTAAACCCTCCCCGTCCACTAACCCTAACCCTAGCCCGAACCCTAACCCTAACCCTTCCCCGAAGCCTGACCCTCACCCGTCCCCTAATCCTAACCCGTACGCTAACACTAACCCGCGCCCTCAAACGTACGCTCCCCCTAAAGCGTTGTCGTACCCTCACTTGGACCCTAAACCCTCCCCGTCCCCTAACCCTAACCCTAGCCCGTACCCTAACCCTAACCCTTCCCCGAAGCCTGACCCTCACCCATCCCCTAAGCCTAAGCCGTACGCTAACAGTAACCCGCGCCCTCACACGTACGCTCCCCCTAAAGCGTTGTCGTACCCTCACCTGGACCCTAAATCCTCCCCGTTCCCTAATCCTAACCCTAGCCCGAACCCTAACCCTAACACTTCCCCGAAGGCTGACCCTCACCCGTACCCTAATCCTAAGCCGTACGCTAAAACTAACCCGCGCCCTCACACGTACGCTCACCCTAAAGCGTTGTCGTACACTCACCTGGACCCTAAACCCTCCCCGTCCCCTAACTCTAACCCTAGCCCGAACCCTAACCCTAACCCTTCCCCGAAGCCTGACCCTCACCCGTCCCCTAATCCTAACCCGTACGCTAACACTAACCCGCGCCCTCACACGTACCCTCCCCGTAAAGCGTTATCGTACCCTCACCTGGACCCTAAACCGTCCCCGTCCCCTAACCCTAGCCCGAACCCTAACCCTAACCCTTCCCCGAAGCCTGACCCTCACCCGTCCCCTAATCCTAACCCGTACGCTAACACTAACCCTCGCCCTCACACGTACGCTCCCCCTAAAGCGTTGTCGTACCCTAACCTGGACCCTAAGCCGTCCCCATCCCCTAACCCTAACCCTAGCCCGAACCCTAACCCTATCCCTTCCCCGAAGCCTGACCCTCACCCCTCCCCTAATCCTAACCCGTACGCTAACACTAACCCGCGCCCTCACTCGTACCCTCCCCCTAAAGCGTTGTCGTAGCCTCACCTGGACCCTAAACCGTCCTCGTCCCCTAACCCTAACCCTAGCCAGAACCCTAACCCTAACCCTTCCCCGAAGCCTGACCCTCACCCGTCCCCTAATCCTAACCCATACGCTAACACTAACCCGCGCCCTCACACGTACGCTCCCCCTAAAGCGTTGTCGTACCCTCACCTGGACCCTAAACCGTCCCCGTCCCCTAACCCTAACCCTAGCCCGAACCCTAACCCTAACCCTTCCCCGAAGCCTGACACTCACCCGTCCCCTAATCCTAACCCGTACGCTAACACTAACCCGCGCCCTCACACGTACGCTCCCCCTAAAGCGTTGTCGTACCCTCACCTGGACCCTAAACCGTCTCCATCCCCTAACCCTAACCCTAGCCCAAACCCTAACCCTAACCCTTCCCCGATGCCTGACCCTCACCCGTCCCCTAATCCTAACCCGTACGCTAACACTAACCCACGCCCTCACACGTACGCTCCCCCTAAAGCGTTGTCGTACCCTCACCTGGACCCTAAACCCTCCCCGTCCCCTAATCCTAACCCTAGCCCGAACCCTAACCCTAACCCTTCTCCGAAGCCTGACCCTCACCCGTCCCCTAATCCTAACCCGTACGCTAACACTAACCCGCGCCCTCACACGTACGCTCACCCTAAAGCGTTGTCGTACCCTGACCTGGACACTAAACCCTCCCCGTCCACTAACTCTAACCCTAACCCTTCCCCGAAGCCTGACCCTCACCCGTCCCCTAATCCTAACCCGTACGCTAACACTAACCCGCGCCCTCACACGTACGCTCCCCCTAAAGCATTGTCGTACCCTCACCTGGACACTAAACCCTCCCCGTCCCCTAACCCTAACCCTAGCCCGAACCCTAACCCTAACACTTCCCCGAAGCCTGACCCTCACCCGTCCCCTAGTCCTAACCCGTACGCTAACAGTAACACGCGCCCTCACACGTACGCTCACCCTAAAGCATTGTCGTACCCTCACCTGGACCCTAAACCCTCCCCGTCCCCGTCCCCTAACCCTAGCCCGAACCCTAACCCTAACCCTTCCCCGAAGCCTGACCCTCACCCGTCCCCTAATCCTAACCCGTACGCTAACACTAACCCGCGCCCTCACACATACGCTCCCCCTAAAGCGTTGTCGTACCCTCACCTGGACCCTAAACCGTCCCCGTCCCCTAACCCTAACCCTAGCCCGAACTCTAACCCTAACCCTTCCCCGAAGCCTGACCCTCACCCGTCCCCTAATCCTAACCCGTACGCTAACACTAACCCGCGCCCTCACACGTACGCTCCCCCTAAAGCGTTGTCGTACCCTCACTTGGACCCTAAACCCTCCCCGTCCCCTAACCCTAACCCTAGCCCGAACCCTAACCCTAACCCTTCCCCGAAGCCTGACCCTCACCCATCCCCTAATCCTAAGCCGTACGCTAACACTAACCCGCGCCCTCACACGTACGCTCCCCCTAAAGCGTTGTCGCACCCTCACCTGGACCCTAAACCCTCCCCGTTCCCTAATCCTAACCCTAGCCCGAACCCTAACCATAACACTTCCCCGAAGGCTGACCCTCACCCGTCCCCTAATCCTAACCCGTACGCGAAAACTAACCCGCGCCCTCACACGTACGCTCAACCTAAAGCGTTGTTGTACACTCACCTGCACCCTAAACCCTCCCCGTCCACTAACCCTAACCCTAGCCCGAACCCTAACCCTAACCCTTCCCCGAAGCCTGACCCTCACCCGTCCCCTAATCCTAAGCCGTACGCTAACACTAACCCGCGCCCTCACACGTACGCTCCGCCTAAATCGTTGTCGTACCCTCACCTGGACCCTAAACCGTCCCCGTCCCCTAACCCTAACCCTAGCCCGAACTCTAACCCTAACCCTTCCCCGAAGCCTGACCCTCACCCGTCCCCTAATCCTAACCCGTACGCTAACACTAACCTGCGTCCTCAAACGTACACTCCCCCTAAAGCGTTGTCGTACCCTCACGTGGACCCTAAATCGTCCCCGTCCCCTAACCCTAACCCTAGCCCGAAACCTAACCCTAACACTTCCCCGAAGCCTGACCCTCACCCGTCCCCTAATCCTAACCCGTCCGCTAACACTAACCCTCGCCCTCACACGTACGCTCCCCCTAAAGCGTTGTCGTACCCTAACCTGGACCCTAAGCCGTCCCCATCCCCTAACCCTAACCCTAGCCCGAACCCTAACCCTAAAACTTCCCCGAAGCCTGACCCTCACCCGTCCCCTAATCCTAACCCGTACGCTCACACTAACCCGCGCCCTCACTCGTACGCTCCCCCTAAAGCGTTGTCGTACCCTCACCTGGACCCTAAACCCTCCCCGTCCCCTAACCCTAACCCTAGCCCGAACCCTAACCCTAACCCTTCCCCGAAGCCTGACCCTCACCCGTCCCCTAATCCTAAGCCGTACGCTAACACTAACCCGCGCCCTCACACGTACGCTCCCCCTAAATCGTTGTCGTACCCTCACCTGGACCCTAAACCATCCCTGTCCCCTAACCCTAACCCTAGCCCGAACCCTAACCCTAACCCTTCCCCGAAGCCTGACCCTCACCCGTCCCCTAATCCTAACCCGTACGCTCACACTAAACCGCGCCCTCACACGTACGCTCCCCCTAAAGCGTTGTCGTACCCTCACCTGGACCCTAAACCGTCCCCGTCCCCTAACCCTAAACCTAGCCAGAACCCTAACCCTAACCCTTCCCCGAAGCCTGACCCTCACCCGTCCCCTAATCCTAACCCGTACGCTAAAACTAACCCGCGCCCTCACACGTACGCTCCCCCTAAAACGTTGTCGTACCCTCACATGCACCCTAAACCGTCCCCGTCCCCTAACCCTAACCCTAGCCTGAACCCTAACCCTAACTCTTCCCCGAAGCATGACCCTCACCCGTCCCCTAATCCTAACCCGTACGCTAACACTAACCCACGCCCTCACACGTACGCTCCCCCTAAAGCGTTGTCGTACCCTCACCTGGACCCTAAACCCTCCCCGTCCCCTAACCCTAACCCTAGCCCGAACCCTAACCCTAACCCTTCCCCGAAGCCTGACCCTCACCCGTCCCCTAATCCTAAGCCGTACGCTAACACTAACCCGCGCCCTCACACGTACGCTCCCCCTAAATCGTTGTCGTACCCTCACCTGGACCCTAAACCATCCCCGTCCCCTAACCCTAACCCTAGCCCGAACCCTAACCCTAACCCTTCCCCGAAGCCTGACCCTCACCCGTCCCCTAATCCTAAGCCGTACGCTAACACTAACCCGCGCCCTCACACGTACGCTCCCCCTAAATCGTTGTCGTACCCTCACCTGGACCCTAAACCGTCCCCGTCCCCTAACCCTAACCCTAGCCCTAACCCTAACCCTAACACTTCCCCGAAGGCTGACACTCACCCGTCCCCTAATCCTAACCCGTACGCTAAAACTAACCCGCGCCCTCACACGTACGCTCACCCTAAAGCGTTGTCGTACACTCACCTGGACCCTAAACCCTCCCCGTCCACTAACCCTAACCCTAGCCCGAACCCTAACCCTAACCCTTCCCCGAAGCCTGACCCTCACCCGTCCCCTAATCCTAACCCGTACGCTAACACTAACCCACGCCCTCACACGTACCCTCCCCGTAAAGCGTTTTCGTACCCTCACCTGGACCCTAAACCGTACCCGTCCCCTAACCCTAACCGTAGCCCGAACCCGAACCCTAACCCTTCCCCGAAGCCTGACCCTCACCCGTCCCCTAATCCTAACCCGTACGCTAACACTAACCCACGCCCTCACACGTACGCTCCCCCTAAAGCGTTGTCGTACCCTCACCTGAACCCTAAACCCTCCCCGTCCCCTAACCCTAACCCTAGCCCGAACCCTAACCCTAACCCTTCCCCGAAGCCTGACCCTCACCCGTCCCCTAATCCTAAGCCGTACGCTAACACTAACCCGCGCCCTCACACGTACGCTCCCCCTAAATCGTGGTCGTACCCTCACCTGGACCCTAAACCGTCCCCGTCCCCTAACCCTAGCCCGAACCCTAACCCTAACCCTTCCCCGAAGCCTGACCCTCACCCGTCCCCTAATCCTAAGCCGTACGCTAACACTAACCCGCGCCCTCACACGTACGCTCCCCCTAAATCGTTGTCGTACCCTCACCTGGACCCTAAACCGTCCCCGTCCCCTAACCCTAACCCTAGCCCGAACCCTAACCCTAACCCTTCCCCGAAGCCTGACCCTCACCCGTCCCATAATCCTAAGCCGTACGCTCACACTAACCCGCACCCTCACACGTACGCTCCCCCTAAATCGTTGTCGTACCCTCACCTGGACCCTAAACCGTCCCCGTCCCCTAACCCTAACCCTAGCCCGAACCCTAACCCTAACCCTTCCCCGAAGCCTGACCCTCACCCGTCCCCTAATCCTAACCCGTACGCTAACACTAACCCGCGCCCTCACACGTACGCTCCCCCTAAAGCGTTGTCGTACCCTCACCTGGACCCTAAACCGTCCCCGTCCCCTAACCCTAACCCTAGCCCGAACCCTAACCCTAACCCTTCCCCGAAGCCTGAACCTCACCCGTCCCCTAATCCTAACCCGTACGCTAACACTAACCCACGCCCTCACATGTACGCTCCCCCTAAAGCGTTGTCGTACCCTCACCTGGACCCTAAACCCTCCCCGTTCCGTAATCCTAACCCTAGCCCGAACCCTAACACTAAAACTTCCCCGAAGCCTGACCCTCACCCGTCCCCTGATCCTAACCCGTACGCTAACACTAACCCGCGCCCTCACACGTACGCTCACCCTAAAGCGTTGTCGTACCCTCACCTGGACCCTAAACCCTCCCCGTCCACTAACCCTAACCCTAGCCCGAACCCTAACCCTAACCCTTCCCCGAAGCCTGACCCTCACACGTCCCCTAATCCTAACCCGTACGCTAACACTAACCCGCGCCCTCACACGTACGCTCCCCCTAAAGCGTTGTCGTACCCTCACCTGGACCCTAAACCCTCCCCGTCCCCTAACCCTAACCCTAGCCCGAACCCTAACCCTAACCCTTCCCCGAAGCCTGACCCTCACCCGTCCCCTAATCCTAACCCGTACGCTAACACTAACCCGCGCCCTCACACGTACGCTCCCCCTAAAGCGTTGTCGTACCCTCACCTGAACCCTAAACCCTCCCCGTTCCGTAATCCTAACCCTAGCCCGAACCCTAACACTAACACTTCCCCGAAGCCTGACCCTCACCCGTCCCCTAATCCTAACCCGTACGCTAACACTAACCCGCGCCCTCACACGTACGCTCCCCCTAAAGCGTTGTCGTACCCTCACCTGGACCCTAAACCCTCCCCGTCCACTAACCCTAACCCTAGCCCGAACCCTAACCCTAACCCTTCCCCGAAGCCTGACCCTCACACGTCCCCTAATCCTAACCCGTACGCTAACACTAACCCATGCCCTCACACGTACGCTCCCCCTAAAGCGTTGTCGTACCCTCACCTGGACCCTAAACCCTCCCCGTCCCCTAACCCTAACCCTAGCCCGAACCCTAACCCTAACCCTTCCCCGAAGCCTGACCCTCACCCGTCCCCTAATCCTAACCCATAAGCTAACACTAACCCGCGCCCTCACACGTACGCTCAGCCTAAAGCGTTGGTGTACCCTCACCTGGACCCTAAACCGTCCCCGTCCCCTAACCCTAACCCTAGCCCGAACCCTAACCCTAACCCTTCCCCGAAGCCTGACCCTCACCCGTCCCCTAATCCTAAGCCGTACGCTAACACTAACCCGCGTCCTCACACGTACGCTCCCCCTAAATCGTTGTCGTACCCTCACCTGGACCCTAAACCGTCCCCGTCCCCTAACCCTAACCCTAGCCCGAACCCTAACCCTAACCCTTCCCCGAAGCCTGACCCTCACACGTCCCCTAATCCTAACCCGTACGCTAACACTAACCCGCGCCCTCACACGTACGCTCCCCCTAAAGCGTTGTCGTACCCTCACCTGGACCCTAAACCGTCCCCGTCCACTAACCCTAACCCTAGCCCGAACCCTAACCCTAACCCTTCCCCGAAGCCTGACCCTCACACGTCCCCTAATCCTAACCCGTACGCTAACACTAACCCGCGCCCTCACACGTACGCTCCCCCTAAAGCGTTGTCGTACCCTCACCTGGACCCTAAACCCTCCCCGTTCCGTAATCCTAACCCTAGCCCGAACCCTAACACTAACACTTCCCCGAAGCCTGACCCTCACCCGTCCCCTAATCCTAACCCGTACGCTAACACTAACCCGCGCCCTCACACGTACGCTCACCCTAAAGCGTTGTCGTACCCTCACCTGGACCCTAAACCCTCCCCGTCCACTAACCCTAACCCTAGCCCGAACCCTAACCCTAACCCTTCCCCGAAGCCTGACCCTCACACGTCCCCTAATCCTAACCCGTACGCTAACACTAACCCGCGCCCTCACACGTACGCTCCCCCTAAAGCGTTGTCGTACCCTCACCTGGACCCTAAACCCTCCCCGTCCCCTAACCCTAACCCTAGCCCGAACCCTAACCCTAACCCTTCCCCGAAGCCTGACCCTCACCCGTCCCCTAATCCTAACCCGTACGCTAACACTAACCCGCGCCCTCACACGTACGCTCCCCCTAAAGCGTTGTCGTACCCTCAGCTGGACCCTAAACCCTCCCCGTTCCGTAATCCTAACCCTAGCCCGAACCCTAACCCTAACCCTTCCCCGAAGCCTGACCCTCACCCGTCCCCTAATCCTAAGCCATACGCTAACACTAACCCGCGCCCTCACACGTACGCTCCCCCTAAATCGTTGTCGTACCCTCACCTGGACCCTAAACCGTCCCCGTCCCCTAACCCTAACCCTAGCCCGAACCCTAACCCTAACCCTTTCCCGAAGCCTGACCCTCACACGTCCCCTAATCCTAACCCGTACGCTAACACTAACCCGCGCCCTCACACGTACGCTCCCCCTAAAGCGTTGTCGTACCCTCACCTGGACCCTAAACCGTCCCCGTCCCCTAACCCTAACCCTAGCCCGAACCCTAACCCTAACCCTTCCCCGAAGCCTGACCCTCACCCGTCCCCTAATCCTAACCCGTACGCTAACACTAACCCGCGCCCTCACACGTTCGCTCCCCCTAAAGCGTTTTCGTACCCTCACCTGGACCCTAAACCGTCACCGTCCCCTAACCCTAACCCTAGCCCGAACCCTAACCCTAACCCTTCCCCGAAGCCTGACCCTCACCCGTCCCCTAATCCTAACCCGTACGCTAACACTAACCCGCGCCCTCACATGTACGCTCCCCCTAAAGCGTTGTCGTACCCTCACCTGGACCCTAAACCCTCCCCGTTCCGTAATCCTAACCCTAGCCCGAACCCTAACACTAACACTTCCCCGAAGCCTGACCCTCACCCGTCCCCTAATTCTAACCCGTACGCTAACACTAACCCGCGCCCTCACACGTACGCTCACCCTAAAGCGTTGTCGTACCCTCACCTGGACCCTAAACCCTCCCCGTCCACTAACCCTAACCCTAGCCCGAACCCTAACCCTAACCCTTCCCCGAAGCCTGACCCTCACACGTCCCCTAATCCTAACCCGTACGCTAACACTAACCCGCGCCCTCACACGTACGCTCCCCCTAAAGCGTTGTCGTACCCTCACCTGGACCCTAAACCCTCCCCGTCCCCTAACCCTAGCCCTAGCCCGAACCCTAACCCTAACCCTTCACCGAAGCCAGACCCTCACCCGTCCCCTAATCCTAACCCGTACGCTAACACTAACCCGCGCCCTCACACGTACGCTCACCCTAAAGCGTTGTCGTACCCTCACCTGGACCCTAAACCCTCCCCGTCCACTAACCCTAACCCTAGCCCGAACCCTAACCCTAACCCTTCCCCGAAGCCTGACCCTCACCCGTCCCCTAATCCTAAGCCGTACACTAACACTAACCCGCGCCCTCACACGTACGCTCCCCCTAAAGCGTTGTCGTACCCTCACCTGGACCCTAAACCCTCCCCGTCCCCTAACCCTAACCCTAGCCCGAACCCTAACCCTAACCCTTCCCCGAAGCCTGACCCTCACCCGTCCCCTAATCCTAACCCGTACGCTAACACTAACCCGCGCCCTCACACGAACGCTCCCCCTAAAGCGTTGTCGTACCCTCACCTGGACCCTAAACCCTCCCCGTCCACTAACCCTAACCCTAGCCCGAACCCTAACCCTAACCCTTCCGCGAAGCCTGACCCTCACCCGTCCCCTAATCCTAACCCGTACGCTAACACTAACCCGCGCCCTCACACGTACGCTCAGCCTAAAGCGTTGGTGTACCCTCACCTGGACCTTAAACCCTCCCCGTCAACAAACCCTAACCCTAGCCCGAACCCTAACCCTAACCCTTCCCCGAAGCCTGACCCTCACCCGTCCCCTAATCCTAACCCGTACGCTAACACTAACCCGCGCCCTCACACGAACGCTCCCCCTAAAGCGTTGTCGTACCCTCACCTGGACCCTAAACCCTCCCCGTCCACTAACCCTAACCCTAGCCCGAACCCTAACCCTAACCCTTCCCCGAAGCCTGACCCTCACCCGTCCCCTAATCCTAACCCGTACGCTAACACTAACCCGCGCCCTCACACGTACGCTCAGCCTAAAGCGTTGGTGTACCCTCACCTGGACCTTAAACCCTCCCCGTCAACTAACCCTAACCCTAGCCCGAACCCTAACCCTAACACTTCCCCGAAGCCTGACCCTCACCCGTCCCCTAATCCTAACCCGTACGCTAACACTAACCTGCGCCCTCACACGTCCGCTCCCCCTAAAGTGTTGTCGTACCCTCACCTGGACCCTAAACCCTCCCCGTCCCCTAACCCTAACCCTAGCCCGAACCCTAACCCTAACCCTTCCCCGAAGCCTGACCCTCACCCGTCCCCTAATCCTAACCCGTACGCTAACACTAACCCGCGCCCTCACACGTACGCTCACCCTAAAGCGTTGTCGTACCCTCACCTGGACCCTAAACCCTCCCCGTCCACTAACCCTAACCCTAGCCCGAACCCTAACCCTAACCCTTCCCCGAAGCCTGACCCTCACACGTCCCCTAATCCTAACCCGTACGCTAACACTAACCCGCGCCCTCACACGTACGCTCCCCCTAAAGCGTTGTCGTACCCTCACCTGGACCCTAAACCCTCCCCTTCCCCTAACCCTAACCCTAGCCCGAACCCTAACCCTAACCCTTCCCCGAAGCCTGACCCTCACCCGTCCCCTAATCCTAACCCGTACGCTAACACTAACCCGCGCCCTCACACGTACGCTCCCCCTAAAGCGTTGTCGTACCCTCACCTGGACCCTAAACCCTCCCCGTTCCGTAATCCTAACCCTAGCCCGAACCCTAACCCTAACCCTTCCCCGAAGCCTGACCCTCACCCGTCCCCTAATCCTAAGCCATACGCTAACACTAACCCGCGCCCTCACACGTACGCTCCCCCTAAATCGTTGTCGTACCCTCACCTGGACCCTAAACCGTCCCCGTCCCCTAACCCTAACCCTAGCCCGAACCCTAACCCTAACCCTTTCCCGAAGCCTGACCCTCACACGTCCCCTAATCCTAACCCGTACGCTAACACTAACCCGCGCCCTCACACGTACGCTCCCCCTAAAGCGTTGTCGTACCCTCACCTGGACCCTAAACCGTCCCCGTCCCCTAACCCTAACCCTAGCCCGAACCCTAACCCTAACCCTTCCCCGAAGCCTGACCCTCACCCGTCCCCTAATCCTAACCCGTACGCTAACACTAACCGGCGCCCTCACACGTTCGCTCCCCCTAAAGCGTTTTCGTACCCTCACCTGGACCCTAAACCGTCACCGTCCCCTAACCCTAACCCTAGCCCGAACCCTAACCCTAACCCTTCCCCGAAGCCTGACCCTCACCCGTCCCCTAATCCTAAGCCGTACGCTAACACTAACCCGCGCCCTCAGACGTACGCTCCCCCTAAAGCGTTGTCGTACCCTCACCTGGACCCTAAACCCTCCCCGTCCCCTAACCCTAACACTAGCCCGAACCCTAACCCTAACCCTTCCCCGAAGCCTGACCCTCACCCGTCCCCTAATCCTAACCCGAACGCTAACACTAACCCGCGCCCTCACACGAACGCTCCCCCTAAAGCGTTGTCGTACCCTCACCTGGACCCTAAACCCTCCCCGTCCACTAACCCTAACCCTAGCCCGAACCCTAACCCTAACCCTTCCGCGAAGCCTGACCCTCACCCGTCCCCTAATCCTAACCCGTACGCTAACACTAACCCACGCCCTCACACGTACGCTCAGCCTAAAGTGTTGGTGTACCCTCACCTGGACCTTAAACCCTCCCCGTCAACTAACCCTAACCCTAGCCCGAACCCTAACCCTAACCCTTCCCCGAAGCCTGACCCTCACCCGTCCCCTAATCCTAACCTGTACGCTAACACTAACCCGCGCCCTCACACGAACGCTCCCCCTAAAGCGTTGTCGTACCCTCACCTGGACCCTAAACCCTCCCCGTCCACTAACACTAACCCTAGCCCGAACCCTAACCCTAACCCTTCCCCGAAGCCTGACCCTCAACCGTCCCCTAATCCTAACCCGTACGCTAACACTAACCCGCGCCCTCACACGTACGCTCAGCCTAAAGCGTTGGTGTACCCTCACCTGGACCTTAAACCCTTCCCGTCAACTAACCCTAACCCTAGCCCGAACCCTAACCCTAACCCTTCCCCGAAGCCTGACCCTCACCCGTCCCCTAATCCTAACCCGTACGCTAACACTAACCTGCGCCCTCACACGTCCGCTCCCCCTAAAGTGTTGTCGTACAATCACCTGGACCCTAAACCCTCCCCGTCCCCTAACCCTAACCCTAGCCCGAACCCTAACCCTAACCCTTCCCCGAAGCCTGACCCTCATCCGTCCCCTAATCCTGACCCGTACGCTAACACTAACCCGCGCCTTCACACGTACGCTCCCCCTAAAGCGTTGTCGTACCCTCACATGGACCCTAAACCGTCTCCGTCTCCTAACCCTAACCCTAGCCCAAACCCTAACCCTAACCCTTCCCCGAAGCCTGACCCTCACCCGTCCCCTAATTCTAACCCGTACGCTAACACTAACCCGCGCCCTCACACGTACCCTCCCCCTAAAGCGTTGTCGTACCCTCACCTGGACCCTAAACCGTCTCCGTCCTCTAATCCTAACACTAGCCCGAACCCTAACCCTAAACCTTCCCCGAAGCCTGACCCTCACCCGTCCCCTAATCCTAAGCCATACGCTAACACTAACCCGCGCCCTCACACGTACGCTCCCCCTAAAACGTTGTCGTACCCTCACCTGGACCCTAAACCCTCCCCGTTCCCTAATCCTAACCCTAGCCCGAACCCTAACCCTAACACTTCCCCGAAGCCTGACCCTCACCCGTCCCCTAATCCTAAGCCGTATGCTAACACTAACCCGCGCCCTCACACGTACGCTACCCCTAAAGCGTTGTCGTACCCTCACCTGGACCCTAAACCGTCCCCGTCCCCTAACCCTAAGCTTAGCCCGAACCCTAACCCTAACCCTACCCCGAAGCCTGACCCTCACCCGTCCCCTAATCCTAACCCGTACGCTAACACTAACCCGCGCCCTCACACGTACGCTCCCCCTAAAACGTTGTCGTACCCTCACCTGGACCCTAAACCCTCCCCGTCCCCTAACCCTAACCCTAGCCCGAACCCTAACCCTAACCCTTCCCCGAAGCCTGACCCTCACCCGTCCCCTAATCCTAACCCGTACGCTAACAATAACCCGCGCCCTCACACGTACGCTCCCCCTAAAGCGTTGTCGTATCCTCACCTGGACCCTAAACCGTCCCCGTCCCCTAACCCTAACCCTAGCCCGAACCCTAACCCTAACCCTTCCCCGAAGCCTGACCCTCACCCGTCACCTAATCCTAACCCGTACGCTAACACTAACCCGCGCCCTCACATGTACGCTCCCCATAAAGCATTGTCGTACCCTCACCTGGACCCTAAACCCTCCCCGTCCCCTAACCCTAACCCTAGCCCGAACCCTAACCCTAACCCTTCCCCGAAGCCTGACCCTCACCCGTCCCCTAATTCTAAGCCGTACGCTAACAATAACCCGCGCCCTCACACGTACGCTCCCCCTAAAGCGTTGTCGTACCCTCACCTGGACCCCAAACCGTCCCCGTCCCCTAACCCTAACCCTAGCCCGAACCCGAACCCTAACCCTTCCCCGAAGCCTGACCCTCACCCGTCCCCTAATCCTAAGCCGTACGCTAACACTAACCCGCGCCCTCACACGTACGCTACCCCTAAAGCGTTGTCGTACCCTCACCTGGACCCTAAACCGTCCCCGTCCCCTAACCCTAACCCTAGCCCGAACCCTTACCCTAACCCTTCCCCGAAGCCTGACCCTCACCCGTTCCCTAATCCTAACCCGTACGCTAACACTAACCCGCGCCCTCACACGTACGCTCCCCCTAAAACGTTGTCGTACACTCACCTGGACCCTAAACCCTCCCCGTCCCCTAACCCTAACCCTAGCCCGAACCCTAACCCTAACCCTTCCCCGAAGCCTGACCCTCACCCGTCCCCTAATCCTAAGCCGTACGCTAACACTAACCCGCGCCCTCACACGTACCCTCCCCCTAAAGCGTTGTCGTACCCTCACCTGGACCCTAAACCGTCTCCGTCCTCTAACCCTAACACTAGCCCGAACCCTAACCCTAAAACTTCCCCGAAGCCTGACCCTCACCCGTCCCCTAATCCTAAGCCATACGCTAACACTAACCCGCGCCCTCACACGTACGCTCCCCCTAAAACGTTGTCGTACCCTCACCTGGACCCTAAACCCTCCCCGTTCCCTAATCCTAACCCTAGCCCGAACCCTAACCCTAACACTTCCCCGAAGCCTGACCCTCACCCGTCCCCTAATCCTAAGCCGTATGCTAACACTAACCCGCGCCCTCACACGTACGCTACCCCTAAAGCGTTGTCGTACCCTCACCTGGACCCTAAACCGTCCCCGTCCCCTAACCCTAAGCTTAGCCCGAACCCTAACCCTAACCCTACCCCGAAGCCTGACCTTCACCCGTCCCCTAATCCTAACCCGTACGCTAACACTAACCCGCGCCCTCACACGTACGCTCCCCCTAAAACGTTGTCGTACCCTCACCTGGACCCTAAACCGTCCCCGTCCCCTAACCCTAACCCTAGCCCGAACCCTAACCCTAACCCTTCCCCGAAGCCTGACCCTCACCCGTCCCCTAATCCTAAGCCGTACGCTAACAATAACCCGCGCCCTCACACGTACGCTCCCCCTAAAGCGTTGTCGTATCCTCACCTGGACCCTAAACCGTCCCCGTCCCCTAACCCTAACCCTAGCCCGAACCCTAACCCTAACCCTTCCCCGAAGCCTGACCCTCACCCGTCACCTAATCCTAACCCGTACGCTAACACTAACCCGCGCCCTCACACGTACGCTCCCCATAAAGCATTGTCGTACCCTCACCTGGACCCTAAACCGTCCCCGTCCCCTAACCCTAACCCTAGCCCGAACCCTAACCCTAACCCTTCCCCGAAGCCTGACCCTCACCCGTCCCGTAATCCTAACCTGTACGCTCACACTAACCTGCGCCCTCACACGTACGCTCCCCCTAAAGCGTTGTCGTACCCTCACCTGGACCCTAAACCGTCCCCGTCCCCTAACCCTAACCCTAACCCTAACCCTAACCCTAACCCTCACCTGGACCCTAAACCGTCTCCATCCCCTAACCCTAACCCTAGCCCAAACCCTAACCCTAACCCTTCCCCGATGCCTGACCCTCACCCGTCCCCTAATCCTAACCCGTACGCTAACACTAACCCACGCCCTCACACGTACGCTCCCCCTAAAGCGTTGTCGTACCCTCACCTGGACCCTAAACCCTCCCCGTCCCCTAATCCTAACCCTAGCCCGAACCCTAACCCTAACCCTTCTCCGAAGCCTGACCCTCACCCGTCCCCTAATCCTAACCCGTACGCTAACACTAACCCGCGCCCTCACACGTACGCTCACCCTAAAGCGTTGTCGTACCCTGACCTGGACACTAAACCCTCCCCGTCCACTAACTCTAACCCTAACCCTTCCCCGAAGCCTGACCCTCACCCGTCCCCTAATCCTAACCCGTACGCTAACACTAACCCGCGCCCTCACACGTACGCTCCCCCTAAAGCATTGTCGTACCCTCACCTGGACACTAAACCCTCCCCGTCCCCTAACCCTAACCCTAGCCCGAACCCTAACCCTAACACTTCCCCGAAGCCTGACCCTCACCCGTCCCCTAGTCCTAACCCGTACGCTAACAGTAACACGCGCCCTCACACGTACGCTCACCCTAAAGCATTGTCGTACCCTCACCTGGACCCTAAACCCTCCCCGTCCCCGTCCCCTAACCCTAGCCCGAACCCTAACCCTAACCCTTCCCCGAAGCCTGACCCTCACCCGTCCCCTAATCCTAACCCGTACGCTAACACTAACCCGCGCCCTCACACATACGCTCCCCCTAAAGCGTTGTCGTACCCTCACCTGGACCCTAAACCGTCCCCGTCCCCTAACCCTAACCCTAGCCCGAACTCTAACCCTAACCCTTCCCCGAAGCCTGACCCTCACCCGTCCCCTAATCCTAACCCGTACGCTAACACTAACCCGCGCCCTCACACGTACGCTCCCCCTAAAGCGTTGTCGTACCCTCACTTGGACCCTAAACCCTCCCCGTCCCCTAACCCTAACCCTAGCCCGAACCCTAACCCTAACCCTTCCCCGAAGCCTGACCCTCACCCATCCCCTAATCCTAAGCCGTACGCTAACACTAACCCGCGCCCTCACACGTACGCTCCCCCTAAAGCGTTGTCGCACCCTCACCTGGACCCTAAACCCTCCCCGTTCCCTAATCCTAACCCTAGCCCGAACCCTAACCATAACACTTCCCCGAAGGCTGACCCTCACCCGTCCCCTAATCCTAACCCGTACGCGAAAACTAACCCGCGCCCTCACACGTACGCTCAACCTAAAGCGTTGTTGTACACTCACCTGCACCCTAAACCCTCCCCGTCCACTAACCCTAACCCTAGCCCGAACCCTAACCCTAACCCTTCCCCGAAGCCTGACCCTCACCCGTCCCCTAATCCTAAGCCGTACGCTAACACTAACCCGCGCCCTCACACGTACGCTCCGCCTAAATCGTTGTCGTACCCTCACCTGGACCCTAAACCGTCCCCGTCCCCTAACCCTAACCCTAGCCCGAACCCTAACCCCAACCCTTCCCCGAAGCCTGACCCTCACCCGTCCCCTAATCCTAACCCGTACGCTAACACTAACCTGCGTCCTCAAACGTACACTCCCCCTAAAGCGTTGTCGTACCCTCACGTGGACCCTAAATCGTCCCCGTCCCCTAACCCTAACCCTAGCCCGAAACCTAACCCTAACACTTCCCCGAAGCCTGACCCTCACCCGTCCCCTAATCCTAACCCGTCCGCTAACACTAACCCTCGCCCTCACACGTACGCTCCCCCTAAAGCGTTGTCGTACCCTAACCTGGACCCTAAGCCGTCCCCATCCCCTAACCCTAACCCTAGCCCGAACCCTAACCCTAAAACTTCCCCGAAGCCTGACCCTCACCCGTCCCCTAATCCTAACCCGTACGCTCACACTAACCCGCGCCCTCACTCGTACGCTCCCCCTAAAGCGTTGTCGTACCCTCACCTGGACCCTAAACCCTCCCCGTCCCCTAACCCTAACCCTAGCCCGAACCCTAACCCTAACCCTTCCCCGAAGCCTGACCCTCACCCGTCCCCTAATCCTAAGCCGTACGCTAACACTAACCCGCGCCCTCACACGTACGCTCCCCCTAAATCGTTGTCGTACCCTCACCTGGACCCTAAACCATCCCTGTCCCCTAACCCTAACCCTAGCCCGAACCCTAACCCTAACCCTTCCCCGAAGCCTGACCCTCACCCGTCCCCTAATCCTAACCCGTACGCTCACACTAAACCGCGCCCTCACACGTACGCTCCCCCTAAAGCGTTGTCGTACCCTCACCTGGACCCTAAACCGTCCCCGTCCCCTAACCCTAAACCTAGCCAGAACCCTAACCCTAACCCTTCCCCGAAGCCTGACCCTCACCCGTCCCCTAATCCTAACCCGTACGCTAAAACTAACCCGCGCCCTCACACGTACGCTCCCCCTAAAACGTTGTCGTACCCTCACATGCACCCTAAACCGTCCCCGTCCCCTAACCCTAACCCTAGCCTGAACCCTAACCCTAACTCTTCCCCGAAGCATGACCCTCACCCGTCCCCTAATCCTAACCCGTACGCTAACACTAACCCACGCCCTCACACGTACGCTCCCCCTAAAGCGTTGTCGTACCCTCACCTGGACCCTAAACCCTCCCCGTCCCCTAACCCTAACCCTAGCCCGAACCCTAACCCTAACCCTTCCCCGAAGCCTGACCCTCACCCGTCCCCTAATCCTAAGCCGTACGCTAACACTAACCCGCGCCCTCACACGTACGCTCCCCCTAAATCGTTGTCGTACCCTCACCTGGACCCTAAACCATCCCCGTCCCCTAACCCTAACCCTAGCCCGAACCCTAACCCTAACCCTTCCCCGAAGCCTGACCCTCACCCGTCCCCTAATCCTAAGCCGTACGCTAACACTAACCCGCGCCCTCACACGTACGCTCCCCCTAAATCGTTGTCGTACCCTCACCTGGACCCTAAACCGTCCCCGTCCCCTAACCCTAACCCTAGCCCTAACCCTAACCCTAACACTTCCCCGAAGGCTGACACTCACCCGTCCCCTAATCCTAACCCGTACGCTAAAACTAACCCGCGCCCTCACACGTACGCTCACCCTAAAGCGTTGTCGTACACTCACCTGGACCCTAAACCCTCCCCGTCCACTAACCCTAACCCTAGCCCGAACCCTAACCCTAACCCTTCCCCGAAGCCTGACCCTCACCCGTCCCCTAATCCTAACCCGTACGCTAACACTAACCCACGCCCTCACACGTACCCTCCCCGTAAAGCGTTTTCGTACCCTCACCTGGACCCTAAACCGTACCCGTCCCCTAACCCTAACCGTAGCCCGAACCCGAACCCTAACCCTTCCCCGAAGCCTGACCCTCACCCGTCCCCTAATCCTAACCCGTACGCTAACACTAACCCACGCCCTCACACGTACGCTCCCCCTAAAGCGTTGTCGTACCCTCACCTGAACCCTAAACCCTCCCCGTCCCCTAACCCTAACCCTAGCCCGAACCCTAACCCTAACCCTTCCCCGAAGCCTGACCCTCACCCGTCCCCTAATCCTAAGCCGTACGCTAACACTAACCCGCGCCCTCACACGTACGCTCCCCCTAAATCGTGGTCGTACCCTCACCTGGACCCTAAACCGTCCCCGTCCCCTAACCCTAGCCCGAACCCTAACCCTAACCCTTCCCCGAAGCCTGACCCTCACCCGTCCCCTAATCCTAAGCCGTACGCTAACACTAACCCGCGCCCTCACACGTACGCTCCCCCTAAATCGTTGTCGTACCCTCACCTGGACCCTAAACCGTCCCCGTCCCCTAACCCTAACCCTAGCCCGAACCCTAACCCTAACCCTTCCCCGAAGCCTGACCCTCACCCGTCCCATAATCCTAAGCCGTACGCTCACACTAACCCGCACCCTCACACGTACGCTCCCCCTAAATCGTTGTCGTACCCTCACCTGGACCCTAAACCGTCCCCGTCCCCTAACCCTAACCCTAGCCCGAACCCTAACCCTAACCCTTCCCCGAAGCCTGACCCTCACCCGTCCCCTAATCCTAACCCGTACGCTAACACTAACCCGCGCCCTCACACGTACGCTCCCCCTAAAGCGTTGTCGTACCCTCACCTGGACCCTAAACCGTCCCCGTCCCCTAACCCTAACCCTAGCCCGAACCCTAACCCTAACCCTTCCCCGAAGCCTGAACCTCACCCGTCCCCTAATCCTAACCCGTACGCTAACACTAACCCACGCCCTCACATGTACGCTCCCCCTAAAGCGTTGTCGTACCCTCACCTGGACCCTAAACCCTCCCCGTTCCGTAATCCTAACCCTAGCCCGAACCCTAACACTAAAACTTCCCCGAAGCCTGACCCTCACCCGTCCCCTGATCCTAACCCGTACGCTAACACTAACCCGCGCCCTCACACGTACGCTCACCCTAAAGCGTTGTCGTACCCTCACCTGGACCCTAAACCCTCCCCGTCCACTAACCCTAACCCTAGCCCGAACCCTAACCCTAACCCTTCCCCGAAGCCTGACCCTCACACGTCCCCTAATCCTAACCCGTACGCTAACACTAACCCGCGCCCTCACACGTACGCTCCCCCTAAAGCGTTGTCGTACCCTCACCTGGACCCTAAACCCTCCCCGTCCCCTAACCCTAACCCTAGCCCGAACCCTAACCCTAACCCTTCCCCGAAGCCTGACCCTCACCCGTCCCCTAATCCTAACCCGTACGCTAACACTAACCCGCGCCCTCACACGTACGCTCCCCCTAAAGCGTTGTCGTACCCTCACCTGAACCCTAAACCCTCCCCGTTCCGTAATCCTAACCCTAGCCCGAACCCTAACACTAACACTTCCCCGAAGCCTGACCCTCACCCGTCCCCTAATCCTAACCCGTACGCTAACACTAACCCGCGCCCTCACACGTACGCTCCCCCTAAAGCGTTGTCGTACCCTCACCTGGACCCTAAACCCTCCCCGTCCACTAACCCTAACCCTAGCCCGAACCCTAACCCTAACCCTTCCCCGAAGCCTGACCCTCACACGTCCCCTAATCCTAACCCGTACGCTAACACTAACCCACGCCCTCACACGTACGCTCCCCCTAAAGCGTTGTCGTACCCTCACCTGGACCCTAAACCCTCCCCGTCCCCTAACCCTAACCCTAGCCCGAACCCTAACCCTAACCCTTCCCCGAAGCCTGACCCTCACCCGTCCCCTAATCCTAACCCATAAGCTAACACTAACCCGCGCCCTCACACGTACGCTCAGCCTAAAGCGTTGGTGTACCCTCACCTGGACCCTAAACCGTCCCCGTCCCCTAACCCTAACCCTAGCCCGAACCCTAACCCTAACCCTTCCCCGAAGCCTGACCCTCACCCGTCCCCTAATCCTAAGCCGTACGCTAACACTAACCCGCGTCCTCACACGTACGCTCCCCCTAAATCGTTGTCGTACCCTCACCTGGACCCTAAACCGTCCCCGTCCCCTAACCCTAACCCTAGCCCGAACCCTAACCCTAACCCTTCCCCGAAGCCTGACCCTCACACGTCCCCTAATCCTAACCCGTACGCTAACACTAACCCGCGCCCTCACACGTACGCTCCCCCTAAAGCGTTGTCGTACCCTCACCTGGACCCTAAACCGTCCCCGTCCACTAACCCTAACCCTAGCCCGAACCCTAACCCTAACCCTTCCCCGAAGCCTGACCCTCACACGTCCCCTAATCCTAACCCGTACGCTAACACTAACCCGCGCCCTCACACGTACGCTCCCCCTAAAGCGTTGTCGTACCCTCACCTGGACCCTAAACCCTCCCCGTTCCGTAATCCTAACCCTAGCCCGAACCCTAACACTAACACTTCCCCGAAGCCTGACCCTCACCCGTCCCCTAATCCTAACCCGTACGCTAACACTAACCCGCGCCCTCACACGTACGCTCACCCTAAAGCGTTGTCGTACCCTCACCTGGACCCTAAACCCTCCCCGTCCACTAACCCTAACCCTAGCCCGAACCCTAACCCTAACCCTTCCCCGAAGCCTGACCCTCACACGTCCCCTAATCCTAACCCGTACGCTAACACTAACCCGCGCCCTCACACGTACGCTCCCCCTAAAGCGTTGTCGTACCCTCACCTGGACCCTAAACCCTCCCCGTCCCCTAACCCTAACCCTAGCCCGAACCCTAACCCTAACCCTTCCCCGAAGCCTGACCCTCACCCGTCCCCTAATCCTAACCCGTACGCTAACACTAACCCGCGCCCTCACACGTACGCTCCCCCTAAAGCGTTGTCGTACCCTCAGCTGGACCCTAAACCCTCCCCGTTCCGTAATCCTAACCCTAGCCCGAACCCTAACCCTAACCCTTCCCCGAAGCCTGACCCTCACCCGTCCCCTAATCCTAAGCCATACGCTAACACTAACCCGCGCCCTCACACGTACGCTCCCCCTAAATCGTTGTCGTACCCTCACCTGGACCCTAAACCGTCCCCGTCCCCTAACCCTAACCCTAGCCCGAACCCTAACCCTAACCCTTTCCCGAAGCCTGACCCTCACACGTCCCCTAATCCTAACCCGTACGCTAACACTAACCCGCGCCCTCACACGTACGCTCCCCCTAAAGCGTTGTCGTACCCTCACCTGGACCCTAAACCGTCCCCGTCCCCTAACCCTAACCCTAGCCCGAACCCTAACCCTAACCCTTCCCCGAAGCCTGACCCTCACCCGTCCCCTAATCCTAACCCGTACGCTAACACTAACCCGCGCCCTCACACGTTCGCTCCCCCTAAAGCGTTTTCGTACCCTCACCTGGACCCTAAACCGTCACCGTCCCCTAACCCTAACCCTAGCCCGAACCCTAACCCTAACCCTTCCCCGAAGCCTGACCCTCACCCGTCCCCTAATCCTAACCCGTACGCTAACACTAACCCGCGCCCTCACATGTACGCTCCCCCTAAAGCGTTGTCGTACCCTCACCTGGACCCTAAACCCTCCCCGTTCCGTAATCCTAACCCTAGCCCGAACCCTAACACTAACACTTCCCCGAAGCCTGACCCTCACCCGTCCCCTAATTCTAACCCGTACGCTAACACTAACCCGCGCCCTCACACGTACGCTCACCCTAAAGCGTTGTCGTACCCTCACCTGGACCCTAAACCCTCCCCGTCCACTAACCCTAACCCTAGCCCGAACCCTAACCCTAACCCTTCCCCGAAGCCTGACCCTCACACGTCCCCTAATCCTAACCCGTACGCTAACACTAACCCGCGCCCTCACACGTACGCTCCCCCTAAAGCGTTGTCGTACCCTCACCTGGACCCTAAACCCTCCCCGTCCCCTAACCCTAGCCCTAGCCCGAACCCTAACCCTAACCCTTCACCGAAGCCAGACCCTCACCCGTCCCCTAATCCTAACCCGTACGCTAACACTAACCCGCGCCCTCACACGTACGCTCCCCCTAAAGCGTTGTCGTACCCTCACCTGGACCCTAAACCCTCCCCGTTCCGTAATCCTAACCCTAGCCCGAACCCTAACACTAACACTTCCCCGAAGCCTGACCCTCACCCGTCCCCTAATCCTAACCCGTACGCTAACACTAACCCGCGCCCTCACACGTACGCTCACCCTAAAGCGTTGTCGTACCCTCACCTGGACCCTAAACCCTCCCCGTCCACTAACCCTAACCCTAGCCCGAACCCTAACCCTAACCCTTCCCCGAAGCCTGACCCTCACCCGTCCCCTAATCCTAAGCCGTACGCTAACACTAACCCGCGCCCTCACACGTACGCTCCCCCTAAAGCGTTGTCGTACCCTCACCTGGACCCTAAACCCTCCCCGTCCCCTAACCCTAACCCTAGCCCGAACCCTAACCCTAACCCTTCCCCGAAGCCTGACCCTCACCCGTCCCCTAATCCTAACCCGTACGCTAACACTAACCCGCGCCCTCACACGAACGCTCCCCCTAAAGCGTTGTCGTACCCTCACCTGGACCCTAAACCCTCCCCGTCCACTAACCCTAACCCTAGCCCGAACCCTAACCCTAACCCTTCCGCGAAGCCTGACCCTCACCCGTCCCCTAATCCTAACCCGTACGCTAACACTAACCCGCGCCCTCACACGTACGCTCAGCCTAAAGCGTTGGTGTACCCTCACCTGGACCTTAAACCCTCCCCGTCAACAAACCCTAACCCTAGCCCGAACCCTAACCCTAACCCTTCCCCGAAGCCTGACCCTCACCCGTCCCCTAATCCTAACCCGTACGCTAACACTAACCCGCGCCCTCACACGAACGCTCCCCCTAAAGCGTTGTCGTACCCTCACCTGGACCCTAAACCCTCCCCGTCCACTAACCCTAACCCTAGCCCGAACCCTAACCCTAACCCTTCCCCGAAGCCTGACCCTCACCCGTCCCCTAATCCTAACCCGTACGCTAACACTAACCCGCGCCCTCACACGTACGCTCAGCCTAAAGCGTTGGTGTACCCTCACCTGGACCTTAAACCCTCCCCGTCAACTAACCCTAACCCTAGCCCGAACCCTAACCCTAACACTTCCCCGAAGCCTGACCCTCACCCGTCCCCTAATCCTAACCCGTACGCTAACACTAACCTGCGCCCTCACACGTCCGCTCCCCCTAAAGTGTTGTCGTACCCTCACCTGGACCCTAAACCCTCCCCGTCCCCTAACCCTAACCCTAGCCCGAACCCTAACCCTAACCCTTCCCCGAAGCCTGACCCTCACCCGTCCCCTAATCCTAACCCGTACGCTAACACTAACCCGCGCCCTCACACGTACGCTCACCCTAAAGCGTTGTCGTACCCTCACCTGGACCCTAAACCCTCCCCGTCCACTAACCCTAACCCTAGCCCGAACCCTAACCCTAACCCTTCCCCGAAGCCTGACCCTCACACGTCCCCTAATCCTAACCCGTACGCTAACACTAACCCGCGCCCTCACACGTACGCTCCCCCTAAAGCGTTGTCGTACCCTCACCTGGACCCTAAACCCTCCCCTTCCCCTAACCCTAACCCTAGCCCGAACCCTAACCCTAACCCTTCCCCGAAGCCTGACCCTCACCCGTCCCCTAATCCTAACCCGTACGCTAACACTAACCCGCGCCTTCACACGTACGCTCCCCCTAAAGCGTTGTCGTACCCTCACCTGGACCCTAAACCCTCCCCGTTCCGTAATCCTAACCCTAGCCCGAACCCTAACCCTAACCCTTCCCCGAAGCCTGACCCTCACCCGTCCCCTAATCCTAAGCCATACGCTAACACTAACCCGCGCCCTCACACGTACGCTCCCCCTAAATCGTTGTCGTACCCTCACCTGGACCCTAAACCGTCCCCGTCCCCTAACCCTAACCCTAGCCCGAACCCTAACCCTAACCCTTTCCCGAAGCCTGACCCTCACACGTCCCCTAATCCTAACCCGTACGCTAACACTAACCCGCGCCCTCACACGTACGCTCCCCCTAAAGCGTTGTCGTACCCTCACCTGGACCCTAAACCGTCCCCGTCCCCTAACCCTAACCCTAGCCCGAACCCTAACCCTAACCCTTCCCAGAAGCCTGACCCTCACCCGTCCCCTAATCCTAACCCGTACGCTAACACTAACCGGCGCCCTCACACGTTCGCTCCCCCTAAAGCGTTTTCGTACCCTCACCTGGACCCTAAACCGTCACCGTCCCCTAACCCTAACCCTAGCCCGAACCCTAACCCTAACCCTTCCCCGAAGCCTGACCCTCACCCGTCCCCTAATCCTAAGCCGTACGCTAACACTAACCCGCGCCCTCAGACGTACGCTCCCCCTAAAGCGTTGTCGTACCCTCACCTGGACCCTAAACCCTCCCCGTCCCCTAACCCTAACCCTAGCCCGAACCCTAACCCTAACCCTTCCCCGAAGCCTGACCCTCACCCGTCCCCTAATCCTAACCCGAACGCTAACACTAACCCGCGCCCTCACACGAACGCTCCCCCTAAAGCGTTGTCGTACCCTCACCTGGACCCTAAACCCTCCCCGTCCACTAACCCTAACCCTAGCCCGAACCCTAACCCTAACCCTTCCGCGAAGCCTGACCCTCACCCGTCCCCTAATCCTAACCCGTACGCTAACACTAACCCACGCCCTCACACGTACGCTCAGCCTAAAGCGTTGGTGTACCCTCACCTGGACCTTAAACCCTCCCCGTCAACTAACCCTAACCCTAGCCCGAACCCTAACCCTAACCCTTCCCCGAAGCCTGACCCTCACCCGTCCCCTAATCCTAACCCGTACGCTAACACTAACCCGCGCCCTCACACGAACGCTCCCCCTAAAGCGTTGTCGTACCCTCACCTGGACCCTAAACCCTCCCCGTCCACTAACACTAACCCTAGCCCGAACCCTAACCCTAACCCTTCCCCGAAGCCTGACCCTCAACCGTCCCCTAATCCTAACCCGTACGCTAACACTAACCCGCGCCCTCACACGTACGCTCAGCCTAAAGCGTTGGTGTACCCTCACCTGGACCTTAAACCCTCCCCGTCAACTAACCCTAACCCTAGCCCGAACCCTAACCCTAACCCTTCCCCGAAGCCTGACCCTCACCCGTCCCCTAATCCTAACCCGTACGCTAACACTAACCTGCGCCCTCACACGTCCGCTCCCCCTAAAGTGTTGTCGTACAATCACCTGGACCCTAAACCCTCCCCGTCCCCTAACCCTAACCCTAGCCCGAACCCTAACCCTAACCCTTCCCCGAAGCCTGACCATCATCCGTCCCCTAATCCTGACCCGTACGCTAACACTAACCCGCGCCTTCACACGTACGCTCCCCCTAAAGCGTTGTCGTACCCTCACATGGACCCTAAACCGTCTCCGTCTCCTAACCCTAACCCTAGCCCAAACCCTAACCCTAACCCTTCCCCGAAGCCTGACCCTCACCCGTCCCCTAATTCTAACCCGTACGCTAACACTAACCCGCGCCCTCACACGTACCCTCCCCCTAAAGCGTTGTCGTACCCTCACCTGGACCCTAAACCGTCTCCGTCCTCTAATCCTAACACTAGCCCGAACCCTAACCCTAAACCTTCCCCGAAGCCTGACCCTCACCCGTCCCCTAATCCTAAGCCATACGCTAACACTAACCCGCGCCCTCACACGTACGCTCCCCCTAAAACGTTGTCGTACCCTCACCTGGACCCTAAACCCTCCCCGTTCCCTAATCCTAACCCTAGCCCGAACCCTAACCCTAACACTTCCCCGAAGCCTGACCCTCACCCGTCCCCTAATCCTAAGCCGTATGCTAACACTAACCCGCGCCCTCACACGTACGCTACCCCTAAAGCGTTGTCGTACCCTCACCTGGACCCTAAACCGTCCCCGTCCCCTAACCCTAAGCTTAGCCCGAACCCTAACCCTAACCCTACCCCGAAGCCTGACCCTCACCCGTCCCCTAATCCTAACCCGTACGCTAACACTAACCCGCGCCCTCACACGTACGCTCCCCCTAAAACGTTGTCGTACCCTCACCTGGACCCTAAACCCTCCCCGTCCCCTAACCCTAACCCTAGCCCGAACCCTAACCCTAACCCTTCCCCGAAGCCTGACCCTCACCCGTCCCCTAATCCTAACCCGTACGCTAACAATAACCCGCGCCCTCACACGTACGCTCCCCCTAAAGCGTTGTCGTATCCTCACCTGGACCCTAAACCGTCCCCGTCCCCTAACCCTAACCCTAGCCCGAACCCTAACCCTAACCCTTCCCCGAAGCCTGACCCTCACCCGTCACCTAATCCTAACCCGTACGCTAACACTAACCCGCGCCCTCACATGTACGCTCCCCATAAAGCATTGTCGTACCCTCACCTGGACCCTAAACCCTCCCCGTCCCCTAACCCTAACCCTAGCCCGAACCCTAACCCTAACCCTTCCCCGAAGCCTGACCCTCACCCGTCCCCTAATTCTAAGCCGTACGCTAACAATAACCCGCGCCCTCACACGTACGCTCCCCCTAAAGCGTTGTCGTACCCTCACCTGGAACCTAAACCGTCCCCGTCCCCTAACCCTAACCCTAGCCCGAACCCGAACCCTAACCCTTCCCCGAAGCCTGACCCTCACCCGTCCCCTAATCCTAAGCCGTACGCTAACACTAACCCGCGCCCTCACACGTACGCTACCCCTAAAGCGTTGTCGTACCCTCACCTGGACCCTAAACCGTCCCCGTCCCCTAACCCTAACCCTAGCCCGAACCCTTACCCTAACCCTTCCCCGAAGCCTGACCCTCACCCGTTCCCTAATCCTAACCCGTACGCTAACACTAACCCGCGCCCTCACACGTACGCTCCCCCTAAAACGTTGTCGTACACTCACCTGGACCCTAAACCCTCCCCGTCCCCTAACCCTAACCCTAGCCCGAACCCTAACCCTAACCCTTCCCCGAAGCCTGACCCTCACCCGTCCCCTAATCCTAAGCCGTACGCTAACACTAACCCGCGCCCTCACACGTACCCTCCCCCTAAAGCGTTGTCGTACCCTCACCTGGACCCTAAACCGTCTCCGTCCTCTAACCCTAACACTAGCCCGAACCCTAACCCTAAAACTTCCCCGAAGCCTGACCCTCACCCGTCCCCTAATCCTAAGCCATACGCTAACACTAACCCGCGCCCTCACACGTACGCTCCCCCTAAATCGTTGTCGTACCCTCACCTGGACCCTAAACCGTCCCCGTCCCCTAACCCTAACCCTAGCCCGAACCCTAACCCTAACCCTTTCCCGAAGCCTGACCCTCACACGTCCCCTAATCCTAACCCGTACGCTAACACTAACCCGCGCCCTCACACGTACGCTCCCCCTAAAGCGTTGTCGTACCCTCACCTGGACCCTAAACCGTCCCCGTCCCCTAACCCTAACCCTAGCCCGAACCCTAACCCTAACCCTTCCCCGAAGCCTGACCCTCACCCGTCCCCTAATCCTAACCCGTACGCTAACACTAACCGGCGCCCTCACACGTTCGCTCCCCCTAAAGCGTTTTCGTACCCTCACCTGGACCCTAAACCGTCACCGTCCCCTAACCCTAACCCTAGCCCGAACCCTAACCCTAACCCTTCCCCGAAGCCTGACCCTCACCCGTCCCCTAATCCTAAGCCGTACGCTAACACTAACCCGCGCCCTCAGACGTACGCTCCCCCTAAAGCGTTGTCGTACCCTCACCTGGACCCTAAACCCTCCCCGTCCCCTAACCCTAACCCTAGCCCGAACCCTAACCCTAACCCTTCCCCGAAGCCTGACCCTCACCCGTCCCCTAATCCTAACCCGAACGCTAACACTAACCCGCGCCCTCACACGAACGCTCCCCCTAAAGCGTTGTCGTACCCTCACCTGGACCCTAAACCCTCCCCGTCCACTAACCCTAACCCTAGCCCGAACCCTAACCCTAACCCTTCTGCGAAGCCTGACCCTCACCCGTCCCCTAATCCTAACCCGTACGCTAACACTAACCCACGCCCTCACACGTACGCTCAGCCTAAAGCGTTGGTGTACCCTCACCTGGACCTTAAACCCTCCCCGTCAACTAACCCTAACCCTAGCCCGAACCCTAACCCTAACCCTTCCCCGAAGCCTGACCCTCACCCGTCCCCTAATCCTAACCCGTACGCTAACACTAACCCGCGCCCTCACACGAACGCTCCCCCTAAAGCGTTGTCGTACCCTCACCTGGACCCTAAACCCTCCCCGTCCACTAACACTAACCCTAGCCCGAACCCTAACCCTAACCCTTCCCCGAAGCCTGACCCTCAACCGTCCCCTAATCCTAACCCGTACGCTAACACTAACCCGCGCCCTCACACGTACGCTCAGCCTAAAGCGTTGGTGTACCCTCACCTGGACCTTAAACCCTCCCCGTCAACTAACCCTAACCCTAGCCCGAACCCTAACCCTAACCCTTCCCCGAAGCCTGACCCTCACCCGTCCCCTAATCCTAACCCGTACGCTAACACTAACCTGCGCCCTCACACGTCCGCTCCCCCTAAAGTGTTGTCGTACAATCACCTGGACCCTAAACCCTCCCCGTCCCCTAACCCTAACCCTAGCCCGAACCCTAACCCTAACCCTTCCCCGAAGCCTGACCCTCATCCGTCCCCTAATCCTGACCCGTACGCTAACACTAACCCGCGCCTTCACACGTACGCTCCCCCTAAAGCGTTGTCGTACCCTCACATGGACCCTAAACCGTCTCCGTCTCCTAACCCTAACCCTAGCCCAAACCCTAACCCTAACCCTTCCCCGAAGCCTGACCCTCACCCGTCCCCTAATTCTAACCCGTACGCTAACACTAACCCGCGCCCTCACACGTACCCTCCCCCTAAAGCGTTGTCGTACCCTCACCTGGACCCTAAACCGTCTCCGTCCTCTAATCCTAACACTAGCCCGAACCCTAACCCTAAACCTTCCCCGAAGCCTGACCCTCACCCGTCCCCTAATCCTAAGCCATACGCTAACACTAACCCGCGCCCTCACACGTACGCTCCCCCTAAAACGTTGTCGTACCCTCACCTGGACCCTAAACCCTCCCCGTTCCCTAATCCTAACCCTAGCCCGAACCCTAACCCTAACACTTCCCCGAAGCCTGACCCTCACCCGTCCCCTAATCCTAAGCCGTATGCTAACACTAACCCGCGCCCTCACACGTACGCTACCCCTAAAGCGTTGTCGTACCCTCACCTGGACCCTAAACCGTCCCCGTCCCCTAACCCTAAGCTTAGCCCGAACCCTAACCCTAACCCTACCCCGAAGCCTGACCCTCACCCGTCCCCTAATCCTAACCCGTACGCTAACACTAACCCGCGCCCTCACACGTACGCTCCCCCTAAAACGTTGTCGTACCCTCACCTGGACCCTAAACCCTCCCCGTCCCCTAACCCTAACCCTAGCCCGAACCCTAACCCTAACCCTTCCCCGAAGCCTGACCCTCACCCGTCCCCTAATCCTAACCCGTACGCTAACAATAACCCGCGCCCTCACACGTACGCTCCCCCTAAAGCGTTGTCGTATCCTCACCTGGACCCTAAACCGTCCCCGTCCCCTAACCCTAACCCTAGCCCGAACCCTAACCCTAACCCTTCCCCGAAGCCTGACCCTCACCCGTCACCTAATCCTAACCCGTACGCTAACACTAACCCGCGCCCTCACATGTACGCTCCCCATAAAGCATTGTCGTACCCTCACCTGGACCCTAAACCCTCCCCGTCCCCTAACCCTAACCCTAGCCCGAACCCTAACCCTAACCCTTCCCCGAAGCCTGACCCTCACCCGTCCCCTAATTCTAAGCCGTACGCTAACAATAACCCGCGCCCTCACACGTACGCTCCCCCTAAAGCGTTGTCGTACCCTCACCTGGACCCTAAACCGTCCCCGTCCCCTAACCCTAACCCTAGCCCGAACCCGAACCCTAACCCTTCCCCGAAGCCTGACCCTCACCCGTCCCCTAATCCTAAGCCGTACGCTAACACTAACCCGCGCCCTCACACGTACGCTACCCCTAAAGCGTTGTCGTACCCTCACCTGGACCCTAAACCGTCCCCGTCCCCTAACCCTAACCCTAGCCCGAACCCTTACCCTAACCCTTCCCCGAAGCCTGACCCTCACCCGTTCCCTAATCCTAACCCGTACGCTAACACTAACCCGCGCCCTCACACGTACGCTCCCCCTAAAACGTTGTCGTACACTCACCTGGACCCTAAACCCTCCCCGTCCCCTAACCCTAACCCTAGCCCGAACCCTAACCCTAACCCTTCCCCGAAGCCTGACCCTCACCCGTCCCCTAATCCTAAGCCGTACGCTAACACTAACCCGCGCCCTCACACGTACCCTCCCCCTAAAGCGTTGTCGTACCCTCACCTGGACCCTAAACCGTCTCCGTCCTCTAACCCTAACACTAGCCCGAACCCTAACCCTAAAACTTCCCCGAAGCCTGACCCTCACCCGTCCCCTAATCCTAAGCCATACGCTAACACTAACCCGCGCCCTCACACGTACGCTCCCCCTAAAACGTTGTCGTACCCTCACCTGGACCCTAAACCCTCCCCGTTCCCTAATCCTAACCCTAGCCCGAACCCTAACCCTAACACTTCCCCGAAGCCTGACCCTCACCCGTCCCCTAATCCTAAGCCGTATGCTAACACTAACCCGCGCCCTCACACGTACGCTACCCCTAAAGCGTTGTCGTACCCTCACCTGGACCCTAAACCGTCCCCGTCCCCTAACCCTAAGCTTAGCCCGAACCCTAACCCTAACCCTACCCCGAAGCCTGACCCTCACCCGTCCCCTAATCCTAACCCGTACGCTAACACTAACCCGCGCCCTCACACGTACGCTCCCCCTAAAACGTTGTCGTACCCTCACCTGGACCCTAAACCGTCCCCGTCCCCTAACCCTAACCCTAGCCCGAACCCTAACCCTAACCCTTCCCCGAAGCCTGACCCTCACCCGTCCCCTAATCCTAAGCCGTACGCTAACAATAACCCGCGCCCTCACACGTACGCTCCCCCTAAAGCGTTGTCGTATCCTCACCTGGACCCTAAACCGTCCCCGTCCCCTAACCCTAACCCTAGCCCGAACCCTAACCCTAACCCTTCCCCGAAGCCTGACCCTCACCCGTCACCTAATCCTAACCCGTACGCTAACACTAACCCGCGCCCTCACACGTACGCTCCCCATAAAGCATTGTCGTACCCTCACCTGGACCCTAAACCCTCCCCGTCCCCTAACCCTAACCCTAGCCCGAACCCTAACCCTAACCCTTCCCCGAAGCCTGACCCTCACCCGTCCCCTAATTCTAAGCCGTACGCTAACACTAACCCGCGCCCTCACACGTACGCTACCCCTAAAGCGTTGTCGTACCCTCACCTGGACCCTAAACCGTCCCCGTCCCCTAACCCTAACCCTAGCCCGAACCCTAACCCTAACCCTTCCCCGAAGCCTGACCCTCACCCGTCCCGTAATCCTAACCTGTACGCTCACACTAACCTGCGCCCTCACACGTACGCTCCCCCTAAAGCGTTGTCGTACCCTCACCTGGACCCTAAACCGTCCCCGTCCCCTAACCCTAACCCTAGCCCGAACCCTAACCCTAACCCTTCCCCGAAGCCTGACCCTCACCCGTCCCCTAATCCTAACCCGTACGCTCACACTAAACCGCGCCCTCACACGTACGCTCCCCCTAAAGCGTTGTCGTACCCTCACCTGGACCCTAAACCGTCCCCGTCCCCTAACCCTAACCCTAGCCCGAACCCTAACCCTAACCCTTCCCCGAAGCCTGACCCTCACCCGTCCCCTAATCCTAACCCGTAGGCTAACACTAACCCACGCCCTCACACGTACGCTCCCCCTAAAGCGTTGTCGTACCCTCACCTGGACCCTAAACCCTCCCAGTCCCCTAACCCTAACCCTAGCCCGAACCCTAACCCTAACCCTTCCCCGAAGCCTGACCCTCACCCGTCCCGTAATCCTAACCCGTACGCTCACACTAACCCGCGCCCTCACACGTACGCTCCCCCTAAAGCGTTGTCGTACCCTCACCTGGACCCTAAACCGTCCCCGTCCCCTAACCCTAACCCTACCCCGAACCCTAACCCTAACCCTTCCCCGAAGCCTGACCCTCACCCGTCCCCTAATCCTAACCCGTACGCTAACACTAACCCGCGCCCTCACACGTACGCTCACCCTAAAGCGTTGTCGTACACTCACCTGGACCCTAAACCCTCCCCGTCCCCTAACCCTAGCCCGAACCCTAACCCTAACCCTTCCCCGAAGCCTGACCCTCACCCGTCCCCTAATCCTAAGCCGTACGCTAACACTAACACGCGCCCTCACACGTACGCTCCCCCTAAAGCGTTGTCGTACCCTCACCTGGACCCTAAACCCTCCCCGTCCCCTAATCCTAACCCTAGCCCGAACCCTAACCCTAACACTTCCCCGAAACCTGACCCTCACCCGTCCCCTAATCCTAAGCCGTACGCTAACACTAACCCGCGCCCTCACACGTACGCTCACCCTAAAGCGTTGTCGTACCCTCACCTGGACCCTAAACCCTCCCCGTCCACTAACCCTAACCCTAGCCCGAACCCTAACCCTAACCCTTCCCCGAAGCCTGACCCTCACCCGTCCCCTAATCCTAACCCGTACGTTAACACTAACCCGCGCCCTCACACGTACGCCCCCCCTAAAGTGTTGTCGTACCCTCACCTGGACCCTAAACCCTCCCCGTCCACTAACCCTAACCCTAGCCCGAACCCTAACCCTAACCCTTCCCCGAAGCCTGACCCTCACCCGTCCCATAATCCTAAGCCGTACGCTAACACTAACCCGCGCCCTCACACGTACGCTCCCCCTAAAGCGTTGTCGTACCCTCACCTGGACCCTAAACCCTCCCCGTCCCCTAATCCTAACCCTAGCCCGAACCCTATCCCTAACACTTCCCCGAAGCCTGACCCTCACCTGTCCCCTAATCCTAATCCGTACGCTAACACTAACGCACGCCCTCACACGTACGCTCCCCCTAAAGCGTTGTCGTACCCTCACCTGGACCCTAAACCCTCCCCGTCCACTAACCCTAACCCTAGCCCGAACCCTAACCCTAACCCTTCCCCGAAGCCTGACCCTCACACGTCCCCTAATCCTAAGCCGTACGCTAACACTAACCCACACCCTCACACCTACGCTCCCCCTAAAGCGTTCTCGTACCCTCACCTGGACCCTAAACCCTCCCCGTCCACTGACCCTAACCCTAGCCCGAACCTTAACCCTAACCCTTCCCCGAAGCCTGACCCTCACCCGTCCCCTAATCCTAACCCGTACGCTAACACTAACCCGCGCCCTCATACTTACGCTCCCCCTAAATCGTTGTCGTACCCTCACCTGGACCCTAAACCGTCCCCGTCCCCTAACCCTAACCCTAGCCCGAACCCTAACCCTAACCCTTCCCCGAAGCCTGACCCTCACCCGTCCCCTAATCCTAACCCGTACGCTAACACTAACCCACGCCCTCACACGTACGCTCCCCCTAAATCATTGTCGTACCCTCACCTGGACCCTAAACCGTCCCCGTCCCCTAACCCTAACCCTAGCCCGAACCCTAACCCTAACCCTTCCCCGAAGCCTGACCCTCACCCGTCCCCTAATCCTAACCCGTACGCTCACACTAAACAGCTCCCTCACACGTACGCTCCCCCTAAAGCGTTGTCGTACCCTCACCTGGACCCTAAACCGTCCCCGTCCCCTAACCCTAACCCTAGCCCGAACCCTAACCCTAACCCTTCCCCGAAGCCTGACCCTCACCCGTCCCCTAATCCTAACCCTTACGATAACACTAACCCGCGCCCTCACATGTACGCTCCCCCTAAAGCGTTGTCGTACCCTCACCTGGACCCTAAACCCTACCCGTCCCCTAACCCTAACCCTAGCCCGAACCCTAACCCTAACCCTTCCCCGAAGCCTGACCCTCACCCGTCCCCTAATCCTAAGCCATACGCTAACACTAACCCGCGCCCTCACACGTACGCTCCCCCTAAAGCGTTGTCGTACCCTCACCTGGACCCTAAACCCTCCCCGTTCCGTAATCCTAACCCTAGCCCGAACCCTAAGACTAACACTTCCCCGAAGCCTGACCCTCACCCGTCCCCTAATCCTAACCCGTACCCTAACACTAACCCGCGCCCTCACACGTACGCTCCCCCTAAAGCGTTGTCGTACCCTCACCTGGACCCTAAACCCTCCCCGTCCACTAACCCTAACCCTAGCCCGAACCCTAACCCTAACCCTTCCCCGAAGCCTGACCCTCACCCGTCCCCTAATCCTAACCCGTACGCTAACACTAACCCGCGCCCTCACACGTACGCTCCCCCTAAAGCGTTGTCGTACCCTCACCTGGACCCTAAACCCTCCCCGTCCCCTAACCCTAACCCTAGCCCGAACCCTAACCCTAACCCTTCCCCGAAGCCTGACCCTCACCCGTCCCCTAATCCTAACCCGTACGCTAACACTAACCCGCGCCCTCACACGTACGCTCCCCCTAAAGCGTTGTCGTACCCTCACCTGGACCCTAAACCCTCCGCGTCCACTAACCCTAACTCTAGCCCGAACCCTAACCCTAACCCTTCCCCGAAGCCTGACCCTCACCCGTCCCCTAATCCTAACCCGTACGCTAACACTAACCCGCGCCCTCACACGTACGCTCAGCCTAAAGCGTTGGTGTACCCTCACCTGGACCTTAAACCCTCCCCGTCAACTAACCCTAACCCTAGCCCGAACCCTAACCCTAACGCTTCCCCGAAGCCTGACCCTCACCTGTCCCCTAATCCTAACCCGTACGCTAACACTAACCCGCGCCCTCACACGTACGCTCCCCCTAAAGCGTTGTCGTACCCTCACCTGGACCCTAAACCCTCCCCGTCCCCTAACCCTAACCCTAGCCCGAACCCTAACCCTAACCCTTCCCCGAAGCCTGACCCTCACCCGTCCCGTAATCCTAACCTGTACGCTCACACTAACCCGCGCCCTCACACGTACGCTCCCCCTAAAGCGTTGTCGTACCCTCACCTGGACCCTAAACCCTCCCCGTCCCCTAACCCTAACCCTAGCCCGAACCCTAACCCTAACCCTTCCCCGAAGCCTGACCCTCACCCGTCCCCTAATCCTAACCCGTATGCTCACACTAAACCGCGCCCTCACACGTACGCTCCCCCTAAAGCGTTGTCGTACCCTCACCTGGACCCTAAACCGTCCCCGTCCCCTAACCCTAACCCTAGCCCGAACCCTAACCCTAACACTTCCCCGAAGCCTGACCCTCACTCGTCCCCTAATCCTAACCCGTACGCTAACACTAACCCGCGCCCTCACACGTACGCTCCCCCTAAAGCGTTGTCGTACCCTCACCTGGACCCTAAACCCTCCCCGTCCCCGAACCCTAACCCTAGCCCGAACCCTAACCCTAACCCTTCCCCGAAGCCTGACCCTCACCCGTCCCCTAATCCTAACCCGTACGCTAACACTAACCCGCGCCCTCACACGTACGCTCCCCCTAAAGCGTTGTCGTACCCTCACCTGGACCCTAAACCCTCCCCGTCCCCTAACCCTAACCCTAGCCCGAACCCTAACCCTAACCCTTCCCCGAAGCCTGACCCTCACCCGTCCCCTAATCCTAACCCGTACGGTAACACTAACCCGCGCCCTCACACGTACGCTCCCCCTAAAGCGTTGTCGTACCCTCACCTGGACCCTAAACCGTCCCCGTCCCCTAACCCTAACCCTAGCCCGAACCCTAACGCTAACCCTTCCCCAAAGCCTGACCCTCACCCGTCCCCTAATCCTAACCCGTACGCTAACACTAATCCGCGCCCTCACACGTACGCTCCCCCTAAAGCGTTGTCGTACCCTCACCTGGACCCTAAACCCTCCCCGTCCCCTAACCCTAACCCTAGCCCGAACCCTAACCCTAACCCTTCCCCGAAGCCTGACCCTCACCCGTCCCCTAATCCTAACCCGTATGCTCACACTAACCCGCGCCCTCACACGTACGCTCCCCCTAAAGCGTTGTCGTACCCTCACCTGGACCCTAAACCGTCCCCGTCCCCTAACCCTAACCCTAGCCCGAACCCTAACGCTAACCCTTCCCCAAAGCCTAACCCTCACCCGTCCCCTAATCCTAACCCGTACGCTAACACTAATCCGCACCCTCACACGTACGCTCCCCCTAAAGCGTTGTCGTACCCTCACCTGGACCCTAAACCCTCCCCGTCCCCTAACCCTAACCCTAGCCCGAACCCTAACCCTAACCCTTCCCCGAAGCCTGACCCTCACCCGTCCCCTAATCCTAACCCGTATGCTCACACTAACCCGCGCCCTCACACGTACGCTCCCCCTAAAGCGTTGTCGTACCCTCACCTGGACCCTAAACCCTCCCCGTCCCCTAACCCTAACCCTAGCCCGAACCCTAACCCTAACCCTTCCCCGAAGCCTGACCCTCACCCGTCCCCTAATCCTAACCCGTACGCTCACACTAACCCGCCCCCTCACACGTACGCTCCCCCTAAAGCGTTGTCGTACCCTCACCTGGACCCTAAACCCTCCCCGTCCCCTAACCCTAACCCTAGCCCGAACCCTAACCCTAACACTTCCCCGAAGCCTGACCCTCACCCGTCTCCTAATCCTAACCCGTACGCTAACACTGACCCGCGCCCTCACACGTACGCTCCCCCTAAAGCGTTGTCGTACCCTCACCTGGACCCTAAACCCTCCCCGTCCCCGAACCCTAACCCTAGCCCGAACCCTAACCCTAACCCTTCCCCGAAGCCTGACCCTCACCCGTCCCCTAATCCTAACCCGTACGCTAACACTAACCCGCGCCCTCACACGTACGCTCCCCCTAAAGCGTTGTCGTACCCTCACCTGGACCCTAAACCCTCCCCGTCCCCTAACCCTAACCCTAGCCCGAACCCTAACCCTAACCCTTCCCCGAAGCCTGACCCTCACCCGTCCCCTAATTCTAACCCGTACGCTAACACTAACCCACGCCCTCACACGTACGCTCCCCCTAAAGCGTTGTCGTACCCTCACCTGGACCCTAAACCCTCCCCATCCCCTAACCCTAACCCTAGCCCGAACCCTAACCCTAACCCTTCCCCGAAGCCTGACCCTCACCCGACCCCTAATCCTAACCCGTACGCTCACACTAACCCGCGCCCTCACACGTACGATCCCCCTAAAGCGTTGTCGTACCCTCACCTGGACCCTAAACCGTCCCCGTCCCCTAACCCTAACCCTGGCCCGAACCCTAACCCTAACCCTTCCCCGAAGCCTGACCCTCACCCGTCCCCTAATCCTAACCCGTACCCTAACACTAACCCGCGCCCTCACACGTACGCTCCCCCTAAAGCGTTGTCGTACCCTCACCTGGACCCTAAACCCTCCCCATCCCCTAACCCTAACCCTAGCCCGAACCCTAAACCTAACACTTCCCCGAAGCCTGACCCTCACCCGTCCCCTAATCCTAAGCCGTACGCTAACACTAACCCGCGCCCTCACACGTACGCTCCCCCTAAAGCGTTGTCGTACCCTCACCTGGACCCTAAACCCTCCCCATCCCCTAATCCTAACCCTAGCCCGAACCCTAACCCTAACCCTTCCCCGAAGCCTGACCCTCACCCGTCCCCTAATCCTAACCCGTACGCTAACACTAACCCGCGCCCTCACAAGTACGCTCACCCTAAAGCGTTGTCGTACCCTCACCTGGACCCTAAACCGTCCCCGTCCACTAACCCTAACCCTAGCCCGAACCCTAACCCTAACCCTTTCCCGAAGCCTGACCCTCACCCGTCCCCTAATCCTAACCCGTACGCTAACACTAACCCGCGCCCTCACACGTACGCTCCCCCTAAAGCGTTGTCGTACCCTCACCTGGACCCTAAACCCTCCCCGTCCACTAACCCTAACCCTAGCCCGAACCCTAACCCTAACCCTTCCCCGAAGCCTGACCCTCACCCGTCCCCTAATCCTAACCCGCGCCCTCACACGTACCCTCCCCCTAAAGCGTTGTCGTAGCCTCACCTGGACCCTAAACCGTCCCCGTCCCCTAACCCTAACCCTAGACATAACCCTAACCCTAACGCTTCCCCGAAGCCTGACCCTCACCCGTCCCCTAATCCTAACCCGTACGCTAACACTAACCCGCGCCCTCACACGTACGCTCCCCCTAAAGCGTTGTCGTACCCTCACCTGGACCCTAAACCGTCCCCGTCCCCTAACCCTAACCCTAGCCCGAACCCTAACCCTAACCCTTCCCCGAAGCCTGACCCTCACCCGTCCCCTAATCCTAACCCGTACGCTAACACTAACCAGCGCCCTCACACGTACGCTCCCCCTAAAGCGTTGTCGTACCCTCACCTGGAACCGAAACCGTCTCCGTCCCCTAACCATAACCCTAGCCCGAACCCTAACCCTAACCCTTCCCCGAAGCCTGACCCTCACCCGTCCCCTAATCCTAACCCGTACGCTAACACTAACCCGCACCCTCACACGTACGCTCCCCCTAAAGCGTTGTCGTACCCTCACGTGGACCCTAAACCGTCCCCGTCCCCTAACCCTAACCCTAGCCCGAACCCTAACCCTAACACTTCCCCGAAGCCTGACCCTCACCCGTCCCCTAATCCTAACCCGTACGCTAACACTAACACTCGCCCTCACACGTACGCTCCCCCTAAAGCGTTGTCGTACCCTCACCTGGACCCTAAACCTTCCCCGTCCCCTAACACTAACCCTAGCCCGAACCCTAACCCTAACCCTTCCCCGAAGCCTGACCCTCACCCGTCCCCTAATCCTAACCCGTACGCTCACATTAACCCTCGCCCTCACACGTACGCTCCCCCTAAAGCGTTGTCGTACCCTCACCTGGACCCTAAACCCTCCCCGTACCCTAACCCTAACCCTAGCCCTAACCCTAACCCTAACCCTTCCCCGAAGCCTGACCCTCACCCGTCCCCTAATCCTAAGCCGTACGCTCACACTAACCCGCGCCCTCACACGTACGCTCCCCCTAAAGCGTTGTCGTACCCTCACCTGGACCCTAAACCCTCCCCGTCCCCTAACCCTAACCCTAGCCCGAACCCTAACCCTAACCCTTCCCCGAAGCCTGACCCTCACCCGTCCCCTAATCCTAACCCGTACGCTAACACTAACCCGCGCCCTCACACGTACGCTCCCCCTAAAGCGTTGTCGTACCCTCACCTGGACCCTAAACCGTCTCCGTCACCTAACCCTAACCCTAGCCCGAACCCTAACCCTAACCCTTACCCGAAGCCTGACCCTCACCCGCCCCTAATCCTAACCCGTACGGTAACACTAACACGCGCCCTCACACGTACGCTCCCCCTAAAGCGTTGTCGTACCCTCACCTGGACCCTAAACCGTCCCCGTCCCCATCCCCTAACCCTAGCCCGAACCCTAACCCTAACATTTCCCCGAAGCCTGACCCTCACCCGTCCCCTAATCCTAACCCGTACGCTAACATTAACCCTCGCCCTCACACGTACGCTCCCCCTAAAGCGTTGTCGTACCCTCACCTGGACCCTAAACCGTCCCCGTCCCCTAACACTAAACCTAGCCCGAACCCTAACCCTAACCCTTCCCCGAAGCCTGACCCTCACCCGTCCCCTAATCCTAACCCGTACGCTAACACTAACCCACGCCCTCACACGTACGCTCCCCCTAAATCATTGTCGTACCCTCACCTGGACCCTAAACCGTCCCCGTCCCCTAACCCTAACCCTAGCCCGAACCCTAACCCTAACCCTTCCCCGAAGCCTGACCCTCACCCGTCCCCTAATCCTAACCCGTACGCTCACACTAAACAGCTCCCTCACACGTACGCTCCCCCTAAAGCGTTGTCGTACCCTCACCTGGACCCTAAACCGTCCCCGTCCCCTAACCCTAACCCTAGCCCGAACCCTAACCCTAACCCTTCCCCGAAGCCTGACCCTCACCCGTCCCCTAATCCTAACCCTTACGATAACACTAACCCGCGCCCTCACATGTACGCTCCCCCTAAAGCGTTGTCGTACCCTCACCTGGACCCTAAACCCTACCCGTCCCCTAACCCTAACCCTAGCCCGAACCCTAACCCTAACCCTTCCCCGAAGCCTGACCCTCACCCGTCCCCTAATCCTAAGCCATACGCTAACACTAACCCGCGCCCTCACACGTACGCTCCCCCTAAAGCGTTGTCGTACCCTCACCTGGACCCTAAACCCTCCCCGTTCCGTAATCCTAACCCTAGCCCGAACCCTAAGACTAACACTTCCCCGAAGCCTGACCCTCACCCGTCCCCTAATCCTAACCCGTACCCTAACACTAACCCGCGCCCTCACACGTACGCTCCCCCTAAAGCGTTGTCGTACCCTCACCTGGACCCTAAACCCTCCCCGTCCACTAACCCTAACCCTAGCCCGAACCCTAACCCTAACCCTTCCCCGAAGCCTGACCCTCACCCGTCCCCTAATCCTAACCCGTACGCTAACACTAACCCGCGCCCTCACACGTACGCTCCCCCTAAAGCGTTGTCGTACCCTCACCTGGACCCTAAACCCTCCCCGTCCCCTAACCCTAACCCTAGCCCGAACCCTAACCCTAACCCTTCCCCGAAGCCTGACCCTCACCCGTCCCCTAATCCTAACCCGTACGCTAACACTAACCCGCGCCCTCACACGTACGCTCCCCCTAAAGCGTTGTCGTACCCTCACCTGGACCCTAAACCCTCCGCGTCCACTAACCCTAACTCTAGCCCGAACCCTAACCCTAACCCTTCCCCGAAGCCTGACCCTCACCCGTCCCCTAATCCTAACCCGTACGCTAACACTAACCCGCGCCCTCACACGTACGCTCAGCCTAAAGCGTTGGTGTACCCTCACCTGGACCTTAAACCCTCCCCGTCAACTAACCCTAACCCTAGCCCGAACCCTAACCCTAACGCTTCCCCGAAGCCTGACCCTCACCTGTCCCCTAATCCTAACCCGTACGCTAACACTAACCCGCGCCCTCACACGTACGCTCCCCCTAAAGCGTTGTCGTACCCTCACCTGGACCCTAAACCCTCCCCATCCCCTAACCCTAACCCTAGCCCGAACCCTAACCCTAACCCTTCCCCGAAGCCTGACCCTCACCCGTCCCGTAATCCTAACCTGTACGCTCACACTAACCCGCGCCCTCACACGTACGCTCCCCCTAAAGCGTTGTCGTACCCTCACCTGGACCCTAAACCCTCCCCGTCCCCTAACCCTAACCCTAGCCCGAACCCTAACCCTAACCCTTCCCCGAAGCCTGACCCTCACCCGTCCCCTAATCCTAACCCGTACGCTCACACTAAACCGCGCCCTCACACGTACGCTCCCCCTAAAGCGTTGTCGTACCCTCACCTGGACCCTAAACCGTCCCCGTCCCCTAACCCTAACCCTAGCCCGAACCCTAACCCTAACACTTCCCCGAAGCCTGACCCTCACTCGTCCCCTAATCCTAACCCGTACGCTAACACTAACCCGCGCCCTCACACGTACGCTCCCCCTAAAGCGTTGTCGTACCCTCACCTGGACCCTAAACCCTCCCCGTCCCCGAACCCTAACCCTAGCCCGAACCCTAACCCTAACCCTTCCCCGAAGCCTGACCCTCACCCGTCCCCTAATCCTAACCCGTACGCTAACACTAACCCGCGCCCTCACACGTACGCTCCCCCTAAAGCGTTGTCGTACCCTCACCTGGACCCTAAACCCTCCCCGTCCCCTAACCCTAACCCTAGCCCGAACCCTAACCCTAACCCTTCCCCGAAGCCTGACCCTCACCCGTCCCCTAATCCTAACCCGTACGGTAACACTAACCCGCGCCCTCACACGTACGCTCCCCCTAAAGCGTTGTCGTACCCTCACCTGGACCCTAAACCGTCCCCGTCCCCGTCCCCTAACCCTAGCCCGAACCCTAACCCTAACCCTTCCCCGAAGCCTGACCCTCACCCGTCCCCTAATCCTAACCCGTACGCTAACGCTAACCCGCGCCATCACACGTACGCTCCTCCTAAAGCGTTGTCGTACCCTCACCTGGACCCTAAACCGTCCCCGTCCCCTAACCCTAACCCTAGCCCGAACCCTAACGCTAACCCTTCCCCAAAGCCTGACCCTCACCCGTCCCCTAATCCTAACCCGTACGCTAACACTAATCCGCGCCCTCACACGTACGCTCCCCCTAAAGCGTTGTCGTACCCTCACCTGGACCCTAAACCCTCCCCGTCCCCTAACCCTAACCCTAGCCCGATCCCTAACCCTAACCCTTCCCCGAAGCCTGACCCTCACCCGTCCCCTAATCCTAACCCGTATGCTCACACTAACCCGCGCCCTCACACGTACGCTCCCCCTAAAGCGTTGTCGTACCCTCACCTGGACCCTAAACCGTCCCCGTCCCCTAACCCTAACCCTAGCCCGAACCCTAACGCTAACACTTCCCCAAAGCCTGACCCTCACCCGTCCCCTAATCCTAACCCGTACGCTAACACTAATCCGCGCCCTCACACGTACGCTCCCCCTAAAGCGTTGTCGTACCCTCACCTGGACCCTAAACCCTCCCCGTCCCCTAACCCTAACCCTAGCCCGAACCCTAACCCTAACCCTTCCCCGAAGCCTGACCCTCACCCGTCCCCTAATCCTAACCCGTATGCTCACACTAACCCGCGCCCTCACACGTACGCTCCCCCTAAAGCGTTGTCGTACCCTCACCTGGACCCTAAACCCTCCCCGTCCCCTAACCCTAGCCCTAGCCCGAACCCTAACCCTAACCCTTCCCCGAAGCCTGACCCTCACCCGTCCCCTAATCCTAACCCGTACGCTCACACTAACCCGCCCCCTCACACGTACGCTCCCCCTAAAGCGTTGTCGTACCCTCACCTGGACCCTAAACCCTCCCCGTCCCCTAACCCTAACCCTAGCCCGAACCCTAACCCTAACACTTCCCCGAAGCCTGACCCTCACCCGTCTCCTAATCCTAACCCGTACGCTAACACTGACCCGCGCCCTCACACGTACGCTCCCCCTAAAGCGTTGTCGTACCCTCACCTGGACCCTAAACCCTCCCCGTCCCCGAACCCTAACCCTAGCCCGAACCCTAACCCTAACCCTTCCCCGAAGCCTGACCCTCACCCGTCCCCTAATCCTAACCCGTACGCTAACACTAACCCGCGCCCTCACACGTACGCTCCCCCTAAAGCGTTGTCGTACCCTCACCTGGACCCTAAACCCTCCCCGTCCCCTAACCCTAACCCTAGCCCGAACCCTAACCCTAACCCTTCCCCGAAGCCTGACCCTCACCCGTCCCCTAATTCTAACCCGTACGCTAACACTAACCCACGCCCTCACACGTACGCTCCCCCTAAAGCGTTGTCGTACCCTCACCTGGACCCTAAACCCTCCCCATCCCCTAACCCTAACCCTAGCCCGAACCCTAACCCTAACCCTTCCCCGAAGCCTGACCCTCACCCGTCCCCTAATCCTAACCCGTACGCTCACACTAACCCGCGCCCTCACACGTACGATCCCCCTAAAGCGTTGTCGTACCCTCACCTGGACCCTAAACCGTCCCCGTCCCCTAACCCTAACCCTGGCCCGAACCCTAACCCTAACCCTTCCCCGAAGCCTGACCCTCACCCGTCCCCTAATCCTAACCCGTACCCTAACACTAACCCGCGCCCTCACACGTAGGCTCCCCCTAAAGCGTTGTCGTACCCTCACCTGGACCCTAAACCCTCCCCATCCCCTAACCCTAACCCTAGCCCGAACCCTAAACCTAACACTTCCCCGAAGCCTGACCCTCACCCGTCCCCTAATCCTAAGCCGTACGCTAACACTAACCCGCGCCCTCACACGTACGCTCCCCCTAAAGCGTTGTCGTACCCTCACCTGGACCCTAAACCCTCCCCATCCCCTAATCCTAACCCTAGCCCGAACCCTAACCCTAACCCTTCCCCGAAGCCTGACCCTCACCCGTCCCCTAATCCTAACCCGTACGCTAACACTAACCCGCGCCCTCACAAGTACGCTCACCCTAAAGCGTTGTCGTACCCTCACCTGGACCCTAAACCGTCCCCGTCCACTAACCCTAACCCTAGCCCGAACCCTAACCCTAACACTTTCCCGAAGCCTGACCCTCACCCGTCCCCTAATCCTAACCCGTACGCTAACACTAACCCGCGCCCTCACACGTACGCTCCCCCTAAAGCGTTGTCGTACCCTCACCTGGACCCTAAACCCTCCCCGTCCCCTAACCCTAACCCTAGCCCGATCCCTAACCCTAACCCTTCCCCGAAGCCTGACCCTCACCCGTCCCCTAATCCTAACCCGTATGCTCACACTAACCCGCGCCCTCACACGTACGCTCCCCCTAAAGCGTTGTCGTACCCTCACCTGGACCCTAAACCGTCCCCGTCCCCTAACCCTAACCCTAGCCCGAACCCTAACGCTAACCCTTCCCCAAAGCCTGACCCTCACCCGTCCCCTAATCCTAACCCGTACGCTAACACTAATCCGCGCCCTCACACGTACGCTCCCCCTAAAGCGTTGTCGTACCCTCACCTGGACCCTAAACCCTCCCCGTCCCCTAACCCTAACCCTAGCCCGAACCCTAACCCTAACCCTTCCCCGAAGCCTGACCCTCACCCGTCCCCTAATCCTAACCCGTATGCTCACACTAACCCGCGCCCTCACACGTACGCTCCCCCTAAAGCGTTGTCGTACCCTCACCTGGACCCTAAACCCTCCCCGTCCCCTAACCCTAACCCTAGCCCGAACCCTAACCCTAACCCTTCCCCGAAGCCTGACCCTCACCCGTCCCCTAATCCTAACCCGTACGCTCACACTAACCCGCCCCCTCACACGTACGCTCCCCCTAAAGCGTTGTCGTACCCTCACCTGGACCCTAAACCCTCCCCGTCCCCTAACCCTAACCCTAGCCCGAACCCTAACCCTAACACTTCCCCGAAGCCTGACCCTCACCCGTCTCCTAATCCTAACCCGTACGCTAACACTGACCCGCGCCCTCACACGTACGCTCCCCCTAAAGCGTTGTCGTACCCTCACCTGGACCCTAAACCCTCCCCGTCCCCGAACCCTAACCCTAGCCCGAACCCTAACCCTAACCCTTCCCCGAAGCCTGACCCTCACCCGTCCCCTAATCCTAACCCGTACGCTAACACTAACCCGCGCCCTCACACGTACGCTCCCCCTAAAGCGTTGTCGTACGCTCACCTGGACCCTAAACCCTCCCCGTCCCCTAACCCTAACCCTAGCCCGAACCCTAACCCTAACCCTTCCCCGAAGCCTGACCCTCACCCGTCCCCTAATTCTAACCCGTACGCTAACACTAACCCACGCCCTCACACGTACGCTCCCCCTAAAGCGTTGTCGTACCCTCACCTGGACCCTAAACCCTCCCCATCCCCTAACCCTAACCCTAGCCCGAACCCTAACCCTAACCCTTCCCCGAAGCATGACCCTCACCCGTCCCCTAATCCTAACCCGTACGCTCACACTAACCCGCGCCCTCACACGTACGATCCCCCTAAAGCGTTGTCGTACCCTCACCTGGACCCTAAACCGTCCCCGTCCCCTAACCCTAACCCTGGCCCGAACCCTAACCCTAACCCTTCCCCGAAGCCTGACCCTCACCCGTCCCCTAATCCTAACCCGTACCCTAACACTAACCCGCGCCCTCACACGTACGCTCCCCCTAAAGCGTTGTCGTACCCTCACCTGGACCCTAAACCCTCCCCATCCCCTAACCCTAACCCTAGCCCGAACCCTAAACCTAACACTTCCCCGAAGCCTGACCCTCACCCGTCCCCTAATCCTAAGCCGTACGCTAACACTAACCCGCGCCCTCACACGTACGCTCCCCCTAAAGCGTTGTCGTACCCTCACCTGGACCCTAAACCCTCCCCATCCCCTAATCCTAACCCTAGCCCGAACCCTAACCCTAAGCCTTCCCCGAAGCCTGACCCTCACCCGTCCCCTAATCCTAACCCGTACGCTAACACTAACCCGCGCCCTCACAAGTACGCTCACCCTAAAGCGTTGTCGTACCCTCACCTGGACCCTAAACCGTCCCCGTCCACTAACCCTAACCCTAGCCCGAACCCTAACCCTAACCCTTTCCCGAAGCCTGACCCTCACCCGTCCCCTAATCCTAACCCGTACGCTAACACTAACCCGCGCCCTCACACGTACGCTCCCCCTAAAGCGTTGTCGTACCCTCACCTGGACCCTAAACCCTCCCCGTCCACTAACCCTAACCCTAGCCCGAACCCTAACCCTAACCCTTCCCCGAAGCCTGACCCTCACCCGTCCCCTAATCCTAACCCGCGCCCTCACACGTACCCTCCCCCTAAAGCGTTGTCGTAGCCTCACCTGGACCCTAAACCGTCCCCGTCCCCTAACCCTAACCCTAGACATAACCCTAACCCTAACCCTTCCCCGAAGCCTGACCCTCACCCGTCCCCTAATCCTAACCCGTACGCTAACACTAACCCGCGCCCTCACACGTACGCTCCCCCTAAAGCGTTGTCGTACCCTCACCTGGACCCTAAACCGTCCCCGTCCCCTAACCCTAACCCTAGCCCGAACCCTAACCCTAACCCTTCCCCGAAGCCTGACCCTCACCCGTCCCCTAATCCTAACCCGTACGCTAACACTAACCAGCGTCCTCACACGTACGCTCCCCCTAAAGCGTTGTCGTACCCTCACCTGGAACCGAAACCGTCTCCGTCCCCTAACCATAACCCTAGCCCGAACCCTAACCCTAACCCTTCCCCGAAGCCTGACCCTCACCCGTCCCCTAATCCTAACCCGTACGCTAACACTAACCCGCACCCTCACACGTACGCTCCCCCTAAAGCGTTGTCGTACCCTCACGTGGACCCTAAACCGTCCCCGTCCCCTAACCCTAACCCTAGCCCGAACCCTAACCCTAACACTTCCCCGAAGCCTGACCCTCACCCGTCCCCTAATCCTAACCCGTACGCTAACACTAACACTCGCCCTCACACGTACGCTCCCCCTAAAGCGTTGTCGTACCCTCACCTGGACCCTAAACCTTCCCCGTCCCCTAACACTAACCCTAGCCCGAACCCTAACCCTAACCCTTCCCCGAAGCCTGACCCTCACCCGTCCCCTAATCCTAACCCGTACGCTCACATTAACCCTCGCCCTCACACGTACGCTCCCCCTAAAGCGTTGTCGTACCCTCACCTGGACCCTAAACCCTCCCCGTACCCTAACCCTAACCCTAGCCCTAACCCTAACCCTAACCCTTCCCCGAAGCCTGACCCTCACCCGTCCCCTAATCCTAAGCCGTACGCTCACACTAACCCGCGCCCTCACACGTACGCTCCCCCTAAAGCGTTGTCGTACCCTCACCTGGACCCTAAACCCTCCCCGTCCCCTAACCCTAACCCTAGCCCGAACCCTAACCCTAACCCTTCCCCGAAGCCTGACCCTCACCCGTCCCCTAATCCTAACCCGTACGCTAACACTAACCCGCGCCCTCACACGTACGCTCCCCCTAAAGCGTTGTCGTACCCTCACCTGGACCCTAAACCGTCTCCGTCACCTAACCCTAACCCTAGCCCGAACCCTAACCCTAACCCTTCCCCGAAGCCTGACCCTCACCCGCCCCTAATCCTAACCCGTACGGTAACACTAACACGCGCCCTCACACGTACGCTCCCCCTAAAGCGTTGTCGTACCCTCACCTGGACCCTAAACCGTCCCCGTCCCCGTCCCCTAACCCTAGCCCGAACCCTAACCCTAACATTTCCCCGAAGCCTGACCCTCACCCGTCCCCTAATCCTAACCCGTACGCTAACATTAACCCTCGCCCTCACACGTACGCTCCCCCTAAAGCGTTGTCGTACCCTCACCTGGACCCTAAACCGTCCCCATCCCCTAACACTAAACCTAGCCCGAACCCTAACCCTAACCCTTCCCCGAAGCCTGACACTCACCCGTCCCCTAATCCTAAGCCGTACGCTAACACTAACCCGCGCCCTCACACGTACGCTCACCCTAAAGCGTTGTCGTACCCTGACCTGGACCCTAAACCCTCCCCGTCCACTAACCCTAACCCTAGCCCGAACCCTAACCCTAACACTTCCCCGAAGCCTGACCCTCACCCGTCCCCTAATCCTAACCCGTACGCTAACACTAACCCGCGCCCTCACACGTACGCTCACCCTAAAGCGTTGTCGTACCCTGACCTGGACCCTAAACCCTCCCCGTCCACTAACCCTAACCCTAGCCCGAACCCTAACCCTAACCCTTCCCCGAAGCCTGACCCTCACCCGTCCCCTAATCCTAACCCGTACGCTAACACTAAACCTCGCCCTCACACGTACGCTCCCCCTAAAGCGTTGTCGTACCCTCACCTGGACCCTAAACCCTCCCCGTCCCCTAACCCTAACCCTAGCCCGAACCCTAACCCTAACCCTTCCCCGAAGCCTGACCCTCACCCGTCCCCTAATCCTAACCCGTACGCTCACACTAACCCGCGCCCTCACACGTATGCTCCCCCTAAAGCGTTGTCGTACCCTCACCGGGACCCTAAACCCTCCCCATCCCCTAACCCTAACCCTAGCCCGAACCCTAACCCTAACCCTTCCCCGAAGCCTGACCCTCACCCGTCCCCTAATCCTAACTCGTACGCTCACACTAACCCGCGCCCACACACGTACGCTCCCCCTAAAGCCTTGTCGTACCCTCACCTGGACCCTAAACCGTCCCCGTCCCCGTCCCCTAATCCTAGCCCGAACCCTAACCCTAAACCTTCCCTGAAGCCTGACCCTCACCCGTCCCCTAATCCTAACCCGTACGCTAACACTAATCCGCGCCCTCACACGTACGCTCCCCCTAAAGCGTTGTCGTACCCTCACCTGGACCCTAAACCGTCCCCGTCCCCGTCCCCTAATCCTAGCCCGAACCCTAACCCTAAACCTTCCCTGAAGCCTGACCCTCACCCGTCCCCTAATCCTAACCCGTATGCTCACACTAACCCGCGCCCTCACACGTACGCTCCCCCTAAAGCGTTGTCGTACCCTCACCTGGACCCTAAACCCTCCCCGTCCCCTAACCCTAACCCTAGCCCGAACCCTAACCCTAACACTTCCCCGAAGCCTGACCCTCACCCGTCCCCTAATCCTAACCCGTACGCTCACACTAACCCGCGCCCTCACACGTACGCTCCCCCTAAAGCGTTGTCGTACCCTCACCTGGACCCTAAACCCTCCCCGTCACCTAACCCTAACCCTAGCCCGAACCCTAACCCTAACCCTTCCCCGAAGCCTGACCCTCACCCGTCCCCTAATCCTAACCCGTACGCTAACACTAACCCGCGCCCTCACACGTACGCTCCCCCTAAAGCGTTGTCGTACCCTCACCTGGACCCTAAACCCTCCCCGTCCCCGAACCCTAACCCTAACCCGAACCCTAACCCTAACCCTTCCCCGAAGCCTGACCCTCACCCGTCCCCTAATCCTAACCTGTACGCTAACACTAACCCGCGCCCTCACACGTACGCTCCCCCTAAAGCGTTGTCGTACCCTCACCTGGACCCTAAACCCTCCCCGTCCCCTAACCCTAACCCTAGCCCGAACCCTAACCCTAACCCTTCCCCGAAGCCTGACCCTCACCCGTCCCCTAATTCTAACCCGTACGCTAACACTAACTCGCGCCCTCACACGTACGCTCCCCCTAAAGCGTTGTTGTACCCTCACCTGGACCCTAAACCCTCCCCATCCCCTAACCCTAACCCGAGCCCGAACCCTAACCCTAACCCTTCCCCGAAGCCTGACCATCACCCGTCCCCTAATCCTAACCCGTACGCTCACACTAACCCGCGCCCTCACACGTACGATCCCCCTAAAGCGTTGTCGTACCCTCACCTGGAACCTAAACCGTCCCCGTCCCCTAACCCTAACCCTAGCCCGAACCCTAACCCTAACCCTTCCCCGAAGCCTGACCCTCACCCGTCCCCTAATCCTAACCCGTACCCTAACACTAACCCGCGCCCTCACACGTACGCTCCCCCTAAAGCGTTGTCATACCCTCACCTGGACCCTAAACTCTCCCCGTCCCCTAACCCTAACCCTAGCCCGAACCCTAACCCTAACACTTCCCCGAAGCCTGACCCTCACCCGTCCCCTAATCCTAAGCCGTACGCTAACACTAACCCACGCCCTAACACGTACGCTCCCCCTAAAGCGTTGTCGTACCCTCACCTGGACCCTAAACCCTCCCCATCCCCTAATCCTAACCCTAGCCCGAACCCTAACCCTAACCCTTCCCCGAAGCCTGACCCTCACCCGTCCCCTAATCCTAACCCGTACGCTAACACTAACCCGCGCTCTCACAAGTACGCTCACCCTAAAGCGTTGTCGTACCCTCACCTGGACCCTAAACCGTCCCCGTCCACTAACCCTAACCCTAGCCCGAACCCTAACCCTAACCCTTTCCCGAAGCCTGACCCTCACCCGTCCCCTAATCCTAACCCGTACGCTAACACTAACCCGCGCCCTCACACGTACGCTCCCCCTAAAGCGTTGTCGTACCCTCACCTGGACCCTAAACCCTCCCCGTCCACTAACCCTAACCCTAGCCCGAACCCTAACCCTAACCCTTCCCCGAAGCCTGACCCTCACCCGACCCCTAATCCTAACCCGTACGCTAACACTAACCCGCGCCCTCACACGTACGCTCCCCCTAAAGCGTTGTCGTACCCTCACTTGGACCCTAAACCCTCCCCGTCCCCTAACGCTAACCCTAGCCCGAACCCTAACCCTAACCCTTCCCCGAAGCCTGACCCTCACCCGTTCCCTAATCCTAAGGCGTACGCTAACACTAACCCGCGCCCTCACACGTACGCTCCCCCTAAAGCGTTGTCGTACCCTCACCTGGACCCTAAACCCTCCCTGTTCCCTAATCCTAACCCTAGCCCGAACCCTAACCCTAACACTTCCCCGAAGCCTGACCCTCACCCGTCCCCTAATCGTAACCCGTACGCTAACACTAACCCGCGCCCTCACACGTACGCTCCCCCTAAAGCGTTGTCGTACCCTCACCTGGACCCTAAACCGTCCCCGTCCCCTAACCCTAACCCTAGCCCGAACCCTAACCCTAACCCTTCCCCGAAGCCTGACCCTCACCCGTCCCCTAATCCTAACCCGTACGCTAACACTAACCAGCGCCCTCACACGTACGCTCCCCCTAAAGCGTTGTCGTACCCTCACCTGGCACCGAAAACGTCTCCGTCCCCTAACCATAACCCTAGCCCGAACCCTAACCCTAACCCTTCCCCGAAGCCTGACCCTCACCCGTCCCCTAATCCTAACCCGTACGCTAACACTAACCCGCGCCCTCACACGTACGCTCCCCCTAAAGCGTTGTCGTACCCTCACGTGGACCCTAAACCGTCCCCGTCCCCTAACCCTAACCCTAGCCCGAACCCTAACCCTAACACTTCCCCGAAGCCTGACCCTCACCCGTCCCCTAATCCTAACCCGTACGCTAACACTAACACTCGCCCTCACACGTACGCTCCCCCTAAAGCGTTGTCGTACCCTCACCTGGACCCTAAACCCTCCCCGTCCCCTAACCCTAACCCTAGCCCGAACCCTAACCCTAACCCTTCCCCGAAGCCTGACCCTCACCCGTCCCCTAATCCTAACCCGTACGCTCACATTAACCCTCGCCCTCACACGTACGCTCCCCCTAAAGCGTTGTCGTACCCTCACCTGGACCCTAAACCCTCCCCGTACCCTAACCCTAACCCTAGCCCTAACCCTAACCCTAACCCTTCCCCGAAGCCTGACCCTCACCCGTCCCCTAATCCTAAGCCGTACGCTCACACTAACCCGCGCCCTCACACGTACGCTCCCCCTAAAGCGTTGTCGTACCCTCACCTGGACCCTAAACCCTCCCCGTCCCCTAACCCTAACCCTAGCCCGAACCCTAACCCTAACCCTTCCCCGAAGCCTGACCCTCACCCGTCCCCTAATCCTAACCCGTACGCTAACACTAACCCGCGCCCTCACACATACGCTCCCCCTAAAGCGTTGTCGTACCCTCACCTGGACCCTAAACCGTCTCCGTCCCCTAACCCTAACCCTAGCCCGAACCCTAACCCTAACCCTTCCCCGAAGCCTGACCCTCACCCGCCCCTAATCCTAACCCGTACGGTAACACTAACACGCGCCCTCACACGTACGCTCCCCCTAAAGCGTTGTCGTACCCTCACCTGGACCCTAAACCGTCCCCGTCCCCGTCCCCTAACCCTAGCCCGAACCCTAACCCTAACATTTCCCCGAAGCCTGACCCTCACCCGTCCCCTAATCCTAACCCGTACGCTAACATTAACCCTCGCCCTCACACGTACGCTCCCCATAAAGCGTTGTCGTACCCTCACCTGGACCCTAAACCGTCCCCGTCCCCTAACACTAAACCTAGCCCGAACCCTAACCCTAACCCTTCCCCGAAGCCTGACACTCACCCGTCCCCTAATCCTAAGCCGTACGCTAACACTAACCCGCGCCCTCACACGTACGCTCACCCTAAAGCGTTGTCGTACCCTGACCTGGACCCTAAACCCTCCCCGTCCACTAACCCTAACCCTAGCCCGAACCCTAACCCTAACACTTCCCCGAAGCCTGACCCTCACCCGTCCCCTAATCCTAATCCGTACGCTAACACTAACCCGCGCCCTCACACGTACGCTCACCCTAAAGCGTTGTCGTACCCTGACCTGGACCCTAAACCCTCCCCGTCCACTAACCCTAACCCTAGCCCGAACCCTAACCCTAACCCTTCCCCGAAGCCTGACCCTCACCCGTCCCCTAATCCTAACCCGTACGCTAACACTAACCCTCGCCCTCACACGTACGCTCCCCCTAAAGCGTTGTCGTACCCTCACCTGGACCCTAAACCCTCCCCGTCCCCTAACCCTAACCCTAGCCCGAACCCTAACCCTAACCCTTCCCCGAAGCCTGACCCTCACCCGTCCCCTAATCCTAACCCGTACGCTCACACTAACCCGCGCCCTCAAACGTACGCTCCCCCTAAAGCGTTGTCGTACCCTCACCTGGACCCTAAACCCTCCCCATCCCCTAACCCTAACCCTAGCCCGAACCCTAACCCTAACCCTTCCCCGAAGCCTGACCCTCACCCGTCCCCTAATCCTAACTCGTACGCTCACACTAACCCGCGCCCACACACGTACGCTCCCCCTAAAGCCTTGTCGTACCCTCACCTGGACCCTAAACCCTCCCCGTCCCCTAACCCTAACCCTATCCCGAACCCTAACCCTTACCCTTCCCCGGAGCCTGACCCTCACCCGTCCCCTAATCCTAACCCGTACGGTAACACTAACCCGCGCCCTCACACGTACGCTCCCCCTAAAGCGTTGTCGTACCCTCACCTGGACCCTAAACCGTCCCCGTCCCCGTCCCCTAATCCTAGCCCGAACCCTAACCCTAAACCTTCCCCGAAGCCTGACCCTCACCCGTCCCCTAATCCTAACCCGTACGCTAACACTAATCCGCGCCCTCACACGTACGCTCCCCCTAAAGCGTTGTCGTACCCTCACCTGGACCCTAAACCCTCCCCGTCCCCTAACCCTAACCCTAGCCCGAACCCTAACCCTAACCCTTCCCCGAAGCCTGACCCTCACCCGTCCCCTAATCCTAACCCGTATGCTCACACTAACCCGCGCCCTCACACGTACGCTCCCCCTAAAGCGTTGTCGTACCCTCACCTGGACCCTAAACCCTCCCCGTCCCCTAACCCTAACCCTAGCCCGAACCCTAACCCTAACACTTCCCCGAAGCCTGACCCTCACCCGTCCCCTAATCCTAACCCGTACGCTCACACTAACCCGCGCCCTCACACGTACGCTCCCCCTAAAGCGTTGTCGTACCCTCACCTGGACCCTAAACCCTCCCCGTCACCTAACCCTAACCCTAGCCCGAACCCTAACCCTAACCCTTCCCCGAAGCCTGACCCTCACCCGTCCCCTAATCCTAACCCGTACGCTAACACTAACCCGCGCCCTCACACGTACGCTCCCCCTAAAGCGTTGTCGTACCCTCACCTGGACCCTAAACCCTCCCCGTCCCCGAACCCTAACCCTAGCCCGAACCCTAACCCTAACCCTTCCCCGAAGCCTGACCCTCACCCGTCCCCTAATCCTAACCCGTACGCTAACACTAACCCGCGCCCTCACACGTACGCTCCCCCTAAAGCGTTGTCGTACCCTCACCTGGACCCTAAACCCTCCCCGTCCCCTATCCCTAACCCTAGCCCGAAACCTAACCCTAACCCTTCCCCGAAGCCTGACCCTCACCCGTCCCCTAATTCTAACCCGTACGCTAACACTAACCCGCGCCCTCACACGTACGCTCCCCCTAAAGCGTTGTCGTACCCTCACCTGGACCCTAAACCCTCCCCATCCCCTAACCCTAACCCTAGCCCGAACCCTAACCCTAACACTTCCCCGAAGCCTGACACTCACCCGTCCCCTAATCCTAACCCGTACGCTCACACTAACCCGCGCCCTCACACGTACGATCCCCCTAAAGCGTTGTCGTACCCTCACCTGGACCCTAAACCGTCCCCGTCCCCTAACCCTAACCCTAGCCCGAACCCTAACCCTAACACTTCCCCGAAGCCTGACCCTCACCCGTCCCCTAATCCTAACCCGTACCCTAACACTAACCCGCGCCCTAACACGTACGCTCCCCCTAAAGCGTTGTCGTAACCTCACCTGGACCCTAAACCCTCCCCATCCCCTAATCCTAACCCTAGCCCGAACCCTAACCCTAACCCTTCCCCGAAGCCTGACCCTCACCCGTCCCCTAATCCTAACCCATACGCTAACACTAACCCGCGCCCTCACAAGTACGCTCACCCTAAAGCGTTGTCGTACCCTCACCTGGACCCTAAACCGTCCCCGTCCACTAACCCTAACCCTAGCCCGAACCCTAACCCTAACCCTTTCCCGAAGCCTGACCCTCACCCGTCCCCTAATCCTAACCCGTACGCTCACACTAACCCGCGCCCTGACACGTACGCTCCCCCTAAAGCGTTGTCGTACCCTCACCTGGACACTAAACCGTCTCCGTCCCCTAACCCTAACCCTAGCCCGAACCCTAACCCTAACCCTTCCCCGAAGCCTGACCCTCACCCGTCCCCTAATCCTAACCCGTACGCTAACACTAACCCGCGCCCTCACACGTACTCTCCCCCTAAAGCGTTTTCGTACCCTCACCTGGACCCTAAACCGTCCCCGTCCCCTAACCCTAACCCTAGCCCGAACCCTAACCATAACACTTCCCCGAAGCCTGAACCTCACCCGTCCCCTAATACTAAGCCGTACGCTAACACTAACCCGCGCCCTCACACGTACGCTCCCCCTAAAGCGTTGTCGTACCCTCACCTGGACCCTAAACCGTCCCCGTCTCCTAACCCTAACCCTAGCCAGAACCCTAACCCTAACACTTCCCCGAAGCCTGACCCTCACCCGTCCCCTAATCCTAACCCGTACGCTAACACTAACCCACGCCCTCACACGTACTCTCCCCCTAAAGCGTTGTCGTACCCTCACCTACACCCTAAACCCTCCCCGTCCCCTAACCCTAAGCCTAGCCCGAACCCTAACCCTAACACTTCCCCGAAGCCTGACCCTCACCCGTCCCCTAATCCTAAGCCGTACGCTAACACTAACCCGCGCCCTCACACGTACGCTCCCCCTAAAGCGTTGTCGTACCCTCACATGGACCCTAAGCCATCCCCGTCCCCTAACCCTAACCCTAGGCCGAACCCTAACCCTAACCCTTGTCCGAAGCCTGACCCTCACCCATCCCCTAATCCTAACCCGTACGCTAACACTAACCCGCGCCCTCACACGTACGCTCCACCTAAAGCGTTGTCGTACCCTCACCTGGACCCTAAGCCGTCCCCGTCCCCTAACCCTAACCCTAGGCCGAACCCTAACCCTAACACTTGTCCGAAGCCTGACCCTCACCCGTCCCCTAATCCTAACCCGTACGCTAACACTAACTCGCGCCCTCACACGTACGCTCCCCCTAATGCGTTGTCGTACCCTCACCTGGACCCTAAACCCTCCCCGTCCCCTAACCCTAACCCTAGCCCGAACCCTAACCCTAACCCTTCCCCGAAGCCTGACCCTCACCCGTCCCCTAATCCTAACCCGTACGCTCACACTAACCCGTGCCCTCACACGTACGCTCCCTCTAAAGCGTTGTCGTACCCTCACCTGGACCCTAAACCCTCCCCATCCCCTAACCCTAACCCTAGCCCGAACCCTAACCCTAACCCTTCCCCGAAGCCTGACCCTCACCCGTCCCCTAATCCTAAGCCGTACGCTAACACTAACCCGCGCCCTCACACGTACGCTCCCCCTAAAGCGTTGTCGTACCCTCATGTGGACCCTAAACCCTCCCCGTCCCCTAACCCTAACCCTAGCCCGAACCCTAACCCTAACCCTTCCCCGAAGCCTGACCCTCACCCGTCCCCTAATCCTAACCCGTACGCTAACACTAACCCGCTCCCTCACACGTACGCTCACCCTAAAGCGTTGTCGTACCCTGACCTGGACCCTAAACCCTCCCCGTCCACTAACCCTAACCCTAGCCCGAACCCTAACCCTAACCCTTCCCCGAAGCCTGACCCTCACCCGTCCCCTAATCCTAACCCGTACGCTCACACTAACCCTCGCCCTCACACGTACGCTCCCCCTAAAGCGTTGTCGTACCCTCACCTGGACCCTAAACCCTCCCCGTCCCCTAACCCTAACCCTAACCCTAACCCTTCCCCGAAGCCTGACCCTCACCCGTCCCCTAATCCTAACCCGTACGCTCACACTAACCCGCGCCCTCACACGTACGCTCCCCCTAAAGCGTTGTCGTACCCTCACCTGGACCCTAAACCCTCCCCGTCCCCTAACCCTAACCCTAGCCCGAACCCTAACCCTAACACTTCCCCGAAGCCTGACCCTCACCCGTCCCCTAATCCTAACCCGTACGCTCACACTAACCCGCGCCCTCACACGTACGCTCCCCCTAAAGCGTTGTCGTACACTCACCTGGACCCTAAACCCTCCCCGTCCCCTAACCCTAACCCTAGCCCGAACCCTAACCCTAACCCTTCCCCGAAGCCTGACCCTCACCCGTCCCCTAATCCTAACCCGTACGCTAACACTAACCCGCGCCCTCACACGTACGCTCCCCCTAAAGCGTTGTCGTACCCTCACCTGGACCCTAAACCCTCCCCGTCCCCGAACCCTAACCCTAGCCCGAACCCTAACCCTAACCCTTCCCCGAAGCCTGACCCTCACCCGTCCCCTAATCCTAACCCGTACGCTAACACTAACCCGCGCCCTCACACGTACGCTCCCCCTAAAGCGTTGTCGTACCCTCACCTGGACCCTAAACCCTCCCCGTCCCCTAACCCTAACCCTAGCCCGAACCCTAACCCTAACCCTTCCCCGAAGCCTGACCCTCACCCGTCCCCTAATTCTAACCCGTACGCTAACACTAACCCGCGCCCTCACACGTACGCTCCCCCTAAAGCGTTGTCGTACCCTCACCTGGACCCTAAACCCTCCCCATCCCCTAACCCTAACCCTAGCCCGAACCCTAACCCTAACCCTTCCCCGAAGCCTGACCCTCACCCGTCCCCTAATCCTAACCCGTACGCTCACACTAACCCGCGCCCTCACACGTACGATCCCCCTAAAGCGTTGTCGTACCCTCACCTGGACCCTAAACCGTCCCCGTCCCCTAACCCTAACCCTAGCCCGAACCCTAACCCTAACCCTTCCCCGAAGCCTGACCCTCACCTGTCCCCTAATCCTAACCCGTACCCTAACACTAACCCGCGCCCTCACACGTACGCTCCCCCTAAAGCGTTGTCGTACCCTCACCTGGACCCTAAAACCTCCCCATCCCCTAACCCTAACCCTAGCCCGAACCCTAAACCTAACACTTCCCCGAAGCCTGACCCTCACCCGTCCCCTAATCCTAAGCCGTACGCTAACACTAACCCGCGCCCTCACACGTACGCTCCCCCTAAAGTGTTGTCGTACCCTCACCTGGACCCTAAACCCTCCCCATCCCCTAATCCTAACCCTAGCCCGAACCCTAACCCTAACACTTCCCCGAAGCCTGACCCTCACCCGTCCCCTAATCCTAACCCGTACGCTAACACTAACCCGCGCCCTCACAAGTACGTTCACCCTAAAGCGTTGTCGTACCCTCACCTGGACCCTAAACCGTCCCCGTCCACTAACCCTAACCCTAGCCCGAACCCTAACCCTAACCCTTTCCCGAAGCCTGACCCTCACCCGTCCCCTAATCCTAACCCGTACGCTAACACTAACCCGCGCCCTCACACGTACGCTCCCCCTAAAGCGTTGTCGTACCCTCACCTGGACCCTAAACCCTCCCCGTCCACTAACCCTAACCCTAGCCCGAACCCTAACCCTAACCCTTCCCCGAAGCCTGACCCTCACCCGTCCCCTAATCCTAACCCGCGCCCTCACACGTACCCTCCCCCTAAAGCGTTGTCGTAGCCTCACCTGGACCCTAAACCGTCCCCGTCCCCTAACCCTAACCCTAGACATAACCCTAACCCTAACCCTTCCCCGAAGCCTGACCCTCACCCGTCCCCTAATCCTAACCCGTACGCTAACACTAACCCGCGCCCTCACACGTACGCTCCCCCTAAAGCGTTGTCGTACCCTCACCTGGACCCTAAACCGTCCCCGTCCCCTAACCCTAACCCTAGCCCGAACCCTAACCCTAACCCTTCCCCGAAGCCTGACCCTCACCCGTCCCCTAATCCTAACCCGTACGCTAACACTAACCAGCGCCCTCACACGTACGCTCCCCCTAAAGCGTTGTCGTACCCTCACCTGGACCCTAAACCCTCCCCGTCCCCTAACCCTAACCCTAGCCCGAACCCAACCCTAACCCTTCCCCGAAGCCTGACCCTCACCCGTCCCCTAATCCTAACCCGTACGCTAACACTAAACTGCGCCCTCACACGTACGCTCCCCCTAAAGCGTTGTCGTACCCTCACCTGGAACCGAAACCGTCTCCGTCCCCTAACCATAACCCTAGCCCGAACCCTAACACTAACCCTTCCCCGAAGCCTGACCCTCACCCGTCCCCTAATCCTAAGCCGTACGCTAACACTAACCCGCGCCCTCACACGTACGCTCCCCCTAAAGCGTTGTCGTACCCTCACGTGGACCGTAAACCGTCCCCGTCCCCTAACCCTAACCCTAGCCCGAACCCTAACCCTAACCCTTCCCCGAAGCCTGACCCTCACCCGTCCCCTAATCCTAACCCGTACGCTAACACTAACCCGCGCCCTCACACGTACGCTCCCCCTAAAGCGTTGTCGTACCCTCACCTGGACCCTAAACCCTCCCCGTCCCCTAACCCTAACCCTAGCCCGAACCCAACCCTAACCCTTCCCCGAAGCCTGACCCTCACCCGTCCCCTAATCCTAACCCGTACGCTAACACTAAACTGCGCCCTCACACGTACGCTCCCCCTAAAGCGTTGTCGTACCCTCACCTGGACCCTAAACCCTCACCGTCCACTAACCCTAACCCTAGCCCGAACCCTAACCCTAACCCTTCCCCGAAGCCTGACCCTCACCCGTCCCCTAATCCTAACCCGTACGCTAACACTAACCCGCACCCTCACACGTACGCTCCCCCTAAAGTGTTGTCGTACCCTCACGTGGACCCTAAAACGTCCCCGTCCCCTAACCCTAACCCTAGCCCGAACCCTAACCCTAACACTTCCCCGAAGCCTGACCCTCACCCGTCCCCTAATCCTAACCCGTACGCTAACACTAACACTCGCCCTCACACGTACGCTCCCCCTAAAGCGTTGTCGTACCCTCACCTGGACCCTAAACCCTCCCCGTCCCCTAACCCTAACCCTAGCCCGAACCCTAACCCTAACCCTTCCCCGAAGCCTGACCCTCACCCGTCCCCTAATCCTAACCCGTACGCTCACATTAACCCTCGCCCTCACACGTACGCTCCCCCTAAAGCGTTGTCGTACCCTCACCTGGACCCTAAACCCTCCCCGTACCCTAACCCTAACCCTAGCCCTAACCCTAACCCTAACCCTTCCCCGAAGCCTGACCCTCACCCGTCCCCTAATCCTAAGCCGTACGCTAACACTAACCCGCGCCCTCACACGTACGCTCCCCCTAAAGCGCTGTCGTACCCTCACCTGGACCCTAAACCGTCTCCGTCCCCTAACCCTAACCCTAGCCCGAACCCTAACCCTAACCCTTCCCCGAAGCCTGACCCTCACCCGCCCCTAATCCTAACCCGTACGGTAACACTAACACGCGCCCTCACACGTACGCTCCCCCTAAAGCGTTGTCGTACCCTCACCTGGACCCTAAACCCTCCCCGTCCCCGTCCCCTAACCCTAGCCCGAACCCTAACCCTAACATTTCCCCGAAGCCTGACCCTCACCCGTCCCCTAATCCTAACCCGTACGCTAACATTAACCCTCGCCCTCACACGTACGCTCCCCCTAAAGCGTTGTCGTACCCTCACCTGGACCCTAAACCGTCCCCGTCCCCTAACACTAAACCTAGCCCGAACCCTAACCCTAACCCTTCCCCGAAGCCTGACACTCACCCATCCCCTAATCCTAAGCTGTACGCTAACACTAACCCGCGCCCTCACACGTACGCTCACCCTAAAGCGTTGTCGTACCCTGACCTGGACCCTAAACCCTCCCCGTCCACTAACCCTAACCCTAGCCCGAACCCTAACCCTAACACTTCCCCGAAGCCTGACCCTCACCCGTCCCCTAATCCTAACCCGTACGCTAACACTAATCCACGCCCTCACAAGTACGCTCACCCTAAAGCGTTGTCGTACCCTCACCTGGACCCTAAACCCTCCCCGTCCACTAACCCTCACCCTAGCCCAAACCCTAACCCTAACCCTTTCCCGAAGCCTGACCCTCACCCGTCCCCTAATCCTAACCCGTACGCTAACACTAACCCGCGCCCTCACACGTACGCTCCCCCTAAAGCGTTGTCGTACCCTCACCTGGACCCTAAACCCTCCCCGTCCACTAACCCTAACCCTAGCCCGAACCCTAACCCTAACCCTTCCCCGAAGCCTGACCCTCACCCGTCCCCTAATCCTAACCCGCGCCCTCACACGTACCCTCCCCCTAAAGCGTTGTCGTAGCCTCACCTGGACCCTAAACCGTCCCCGTCCCCTAACCCTAACCCTAGACATAACCCTAACCCTAACACTTCCCCGAAGCCTGACCCTCACCCGTCCCCTAATCCTAACCCGTACGCTAACACTAACCCGCGCCCTCACACGTACGCTCCCCCTAAAGCGTTGTCGTACCCTCACCTGGACCCTAAACCGTCCCCGTCCCCTAACCCTAACCCTAGCCCGAACCCTAACCCTAACCCTTCCCCGAAGCCTGACCCTCACCCGTCCCCTAATCCTAACCCGTACGCTAACACTAACCAGCGCCCTCACACGTACGCTCCCCCTAAAGCGTTGTCGTACCCTCACCTGGAACCGAAACCGTCTCCGTCCCCTAACCATAACCCTAGCCCGAACCCTAACACTAACCCTTCCCCGAAGCCTGACCTTCACCCGTCCCCTAATCCTAAGCCGTACGCTAACACTAACCCGCGCCCTCACACGTACGCTCCCTCTAAAGCGTTGTCGTACCCTCACGTGGACCGTAAACCGTCCCCGTCCCCTAACCCTAGCCCTAGCCCGAACCCTAACCCTAACCCTTCCCCGAAGCCTGACCCTCACCCGTCCCCTAATCCTAACCCGTACGCTAACGCTAACCCGCGCCCTCACACGTACGCTCCCCCTAAAGCGTTGTCGTACCCTCACCTGGACCCTAAACCCTCCCCGTCCCCTAACCCTAACCCTAGCCCGAACCCAACCCTAACCCTTCCCCGAAGCCTGACCCTCACCCGTCCCCTAATCCTAACCCGTACGCTAACACTAAACTGCGCCCTCACACGTACGCTCCCCCTAAAGCGTTGTCGTACCCTCACCTGGACCCTAAACCCTCACCGTCCACTAACCCTAACCCTAGCCCGAACCCTAACCCTAACCCTTCCCCGAAGCCTGACCCTCACCCGTCCCCTAATCCTAACCCGTACGCTAACACTAACCCGCACCCTCACACGTACGCTCCCCCTAAAGCGTTGTCGTACCCTCACGTGGACCCTAAACCGTCCCCGTCCCCTAACCCTAACCCTAGCCCGAACCCTAACCCTAACACTTCCCCGAAGCCTGACCCTCACCCGTCCCCTAATCCTAACCCGTACGCTAACACTAACACTCGCCCTCACACGTACGCTCCCCCTAAAGCGTTGTCGTACCCTCACCTGGACCCTAAACCCTCCCCGTCCCCTAACCCTAACCCTAGCCCGAACCCTAACCCTAACCCTTCCCCGAAGCCTGACCCTCACCCGTCCCCTAATCCTAACCCGTACGCTCACATTAACCCTCGCCCTCACACGTACGCTCCCCCTAAAGCGTTGTCGTACCCTCACCTGGACCCTAAACCCTCCCCGTACCCTAACCCTAACCCTAACCCTAACCAAAACCCTTCCCCGAAGCCTGACCCTCACCCGTCCCCTAATCCTAAGCCGTACGCTCACACTAACCCGCGCCCTCACACGTACGCTCCCCCTAAAGCGTTGTCGTACCCTCACCTGGACCCTAAACCCTCCCCGTCCCCTAACCCTAACCCTAGCCCGAACCCTAACCCTAACCCTTCCCCGAAGCCTGACCCTCACCCGTCCCCTAATCCTAACCCGTACGCTAACACTAACCCGCGCCCTCACACGTACGCTCCCCCTAAAGCGTTGTCGTACCCTCACCTGGACCCTAAACCGTCTCCGTCCCCTAACCCTAACCCTAGCCGGAACCCTAACCCTAACCGTTCCCCGAAGCCTGACCCTCATCCGCCCCTAATCCTAACCCGTACGGTAACACTAACACGCGCCCTCACACGTACGCTCCCCCTAAAGCGTTGTCGTACCCTCACCTGTACCCTAAACCGTCCCCGTCCCCGTCCCCTAACCCTAGCCCGAACCCTAACCCTAACATTTCCCCGAAGCCTGACCCTCACCCGTCCCCTAATCCTAACCCGTACGCTAACATTAACCCTCGCCCTCACACGTACGCTCCCCCTAAAGCGTTGTCGTACCCTCACCTGGACCCTAAACCGTCCCCGTCCCCTAACACTAAACCTAGCCCGAACCCTAACCCTAACCCTTCCCCGAAGCCTGACACTCACCCGTCCCCTAATCCTAAGCCGTACGCTAACACTAACCCGCGCCCTCACACGTACGCTCACCCTAAAGCGTTGTCGTACCCTGACCTGGACCCTAAACCCTCCCCGTCCACTAACCCTAACCCTAGCCCGAACCCTAACCCTAACACTTCCCCGAAGCCTGACCCTCACCCGTCCCCTAATCCTAACCCGTACGCTAACACTAACCCGCGCCCTCACACGTACGCTCACCCTAAAGCGTTGTCGTACCCTGACCTGGACCCTAAACCCTCCCCGTCCACTAACCCTAACCCTACCCGCACCCTAACCCTAACCCTTCCCCGAAGCCTGACCCTCACCCGTCCCCTAATCCTAACCCGTACGCTCACACTAACCCGCGCCCTCACACGTACGCTCCCCCTAAAGCGTTGTCGTACCCTCACCTGGACCCTAAACCCTCCCCATCCCCTAACCCTAACCCTAGCCCGAACCCTAACCCTAACCCTTCCCCGAAGCCTGACCCTCACCCGTCCCCTAATCCTAACTCGTACGCTCACACTAACCCGCGCCCAAACACGTACGCTCCCCCTAAAGCCTTGTCGTACCCTCACCTGGACCCTAAACCCTCCCCGTCCCCTAACCCTAACCCTATCCCGAACCCTAACCCTTACCCTTCCCCGAAGCCTGACCCTCACCCGTCCCCTAATCCTAACCCGTACGGTAACACTAACCCGCGCCCTCACACGTACGCTCCCCCTAAAGCGTTGTCGTACCCTCACCTGGACCCTAAACCGTCCCCGTCCCCGTCCCCTAATCCTAGCCCGAACCCTAACCCTAAACCTTCCCCGAAGCCTGACCCTCACCCGTCCCCTAATCCTAACCCGTACGCTAACACTAATCCGCGCCCTCACACGTACGCTCCCCCTAAAGCGTTGTCGTACCCTCACCTGGACCCTAAACCCTCCCCGTCCCCTAACCCTAACCCTAGCCCGAACCCTAACCCTAACCCTTCCCCGAAGCCTGACCCTCACCCGTCCCCTAATCCTAACCCGTATGCTCACACTAACCCGCGCCCTCACACGTACGCTCCCCCTAAAGCGTTGTCGTACCCTCACCTGGACCCTAAACTCTCCCCGTCCCCTAACACTAACCCTAGCCCGAACCCTAACCCTAACACTTCCCCGAAGCCTGACCCTCACCCGTCCCCTAATCCTAACCCGTACTCTCACACTAACCCGCGCCCTCACACGTACGCTCCCCCTAAAGCGTTGTCGTACCCTCACCTGGACCCTAAACCCTCCCCGTCACCTAACCCTAACCCTAGCCCGAACCCTAACCCTAACCCTTCCCCGAAGCCTGACCCTCACCCGTCCCCTAATCCTAACCCGTACGCTAACACTAACCCGCGCCCTCACACGTACGCTCCCCCTAAAGCGTTGTCGTACCCTCACCTGGACCCTAAACCCTCCCCGTCCCCGAACCCTAACCCTAGCCCGAACCCTAACCCTAACCCTTCTCCGAAGCCTGACCCTCACCCGTCCCCTAATCCTAACCCGTACGCTAACACTAACCCGCGCCCTCACACGTACGCTCCCCCTAAAGCGTTGTCGTACCCTCAACTGGACCCTAAACCCTCCCCGTCCCCTAACCCTAACCCTAGCCCGAACCCTAACCCTAACCCTTCCCCGAAGCCTGACCCTCACCCGTCCCCTAATTCTAACCCGTACGCTAACACTAACTCGCGCCCTCACACGTACGCTCCCCCTAAAGCGTTGTCGTACCCTCACCTGGACCCTAAACCCTCCCCATCCCCTAACCCTAACCCGAGCCCGAACCCTAACCCTAACCCTTCCCCGAAGCCTGACCCTCACCCGTCCCCTAATCCTAACCCGTACGCTCACACTAACCCGCGCCCTCACACGTACGATCCCCCTAAAGCGTTGTCGTACCCTCACCTGGACCCTAAACCGTCCCCGTCCCCTAACCCTAACCCTAGCCCGAACCCTAACCCTAACCCTTCCCCGAAGCCTGACCCTCACCCGTCCCCTAATCCTAACCCGTACCCTAACACTAACCCGCGCCCTCACACGTACGCTCCCCCTAAAGCGTTGTCATACCCTCACCTGGACCCTAAACTCTCCCCGTCCCCTAACCCTAACCCTAGCCCGAACCCTAACCCTAACACTTCCCCGAAGCCTGACCCTCACCCGTCCCCTAATCCTAAGCCGTACGCTAACACTAACCCGCGCCCTAACACGTACGCTCCCCCTAAAGCGTTGTCGTACCCTCACCTGGACCCTAAACCCTCCCCATCCCCTAATCCTAACCCTAGCCCGAACCCTAACCCTAACCCTTCCCCGAAGCCTGACCCTCACCCGTCCCCTAATCCTAACCCGTACGCTAACACTAACCCGCGCCCTCACAAGTACGCTCACCCTAAAGCGTTGTCGTACCCTCACCTGGACCCTAAACCGTCCCCGTCCACTAACCCTAACCCTAGCCCGAACCCTAACCCTAACCCTTTCCCGAAGCCTGACCCTCACCCGTCCCCTAATCCTAACCCGTACGCTAACACTAACCCGCGCCCTCACACGTACGCTCCCCCTAAAGCGTTGTCGTACCCTCACTTGGACCCTAAACCCTCCCCGTCCCCTAACGCTAACCCTAGCCCGAACCCTAACCCTAACCCTTCCCCGAAGCCTGACCCTCACCCGTTCCCTAATCCTAAGGCGTACGCTAACACTAACCCGCGCCCTCACACGTACGCTCCCCCTAAAGCGTTGTCGTACCCTCACCTGGACCCTAATCCCTCCCTGTTCCCTAATCCTAACCCTAGCCCGAACCCTAACCCTAACACTTCCCCGAAGCCTGACCCTCACCCGTCCCCTAATCGTAACCCGTACGCTAACACTAACCCGCGCCCTCACACGTACGCTCCCCCTAAAGCGTTGTCGTACCCTCACCTGGACCCTAAACCGTCCCCGTCCCCTAACCCTAACCCTAGCCCGAACCCTAACCCTAACCCTTCCCCGAAGCCTGACCCTCACCCGTCCCCTAATCCTAACCCGTACGCTAACAGTAACCAGCGCCCTCACACGTACGCTCCCCCTAAAGCGTTGTCGTACCCTTACCTGGATCCGAAACCGTCTCCGTCCCCTAACCATAACCCTAGCCCGAACCCTAACACTAACCCTTCCCCGAAGCCTGACCCTCACCCGTCCCCTAATCCTAAGCCGTACGCTAACACTAACCCGCGCCCTCACACGTACGCTCCCCCTAAAGCGTTGTCGTACCCTCACGTGGACCGTAAACCGTCCCCGTCCCCTAACCCTAACCCTAGCCCGAACCCTAACCCTAACCCTTCCCCGAAGCCTGACCCTCACCCGTCCCCTAATCCTAACCCGTACGCTAACACTAACCCGCGCCCTCACACGTACGCTCCCCCTAAAGCGTTGTCGTACCCTCACCTGGACCCTAAACCCTCCCCGTCCCCTAACCCTAACCCTAGCCCGAACCCAACCCTAACCCTTCCCTGAAGCCTGACCCTCACCCGTCCCCTAATCCTAACCCGTACGCTAACACTAAACCCGCCCTCACACGTACGCTCCCCCTAAAGCGTTGTCGTACCCTCACCTGGACCCTAAACCCTCACCGTCCACTAACCCTAACCCTAGACCGAACCCTAACCCTAACCCTTCCCCGAAGCCTGACACTCACCCGTCCCCTAATCCTAACCCGTACGCTAACACTAACCCGCGCCCTCACACGTACGCTCCCCCTAAAGCGTTGTCGTACCCTCACGTGGACCCTAAACCGTCCCCGTCCCCTAACCCTAACCCTAGCCCGAACCCTAACCCTAACACTTCCCCGAAGCCTGACCCTCACCCGTCCCCTAATCCTAACCCGTACGCTAACACTAACCCGTTCCCTCACACGTACGCACCCCCTAAAGCGTTGTCGTACCCTCACCTAGACCCTAAGCCATTCCCGTCCCCTAACCCTAACCCTAACCCTTCCCCGAAGCCTGACCCTCACCCGTCACCTAATCCTAACCCGTACGCTAACACTAACCCGCGCCCTCACACGTACGCTCCCCCTAAAGCGTTGTCGTACCCTCACCTGGACCCTAAGCCGTCCCCGTCCCCTAACCCTAACCCTAACCCTTCCCCGAAGCCTGACCCTCACCCGTCCACTAATCCTAACACGTACGCTAACACTAACCCGCGCCCTCACACGTACGCTCCCCATAGAGAGTTGTCGTAACCTCACCTGGACCCTAAGCCGTCCCCGTCCCCTAACCCTAACCCTAGCCCGAACCCTAACCCTAACCCTTCCCCGAAGCCTGACCCTCACCCGTCCCCTAATCCTAACCCGTACGCTAACACTAACCCGTGCCCTCACACGTACGCTCCACCTAAAGCGTTGTCGTACCCTCACCTGGACCCTAAGCCGTCCCCGTCCCCTAACCCTAACCCTAGCCCGAACCCTAACCCTAACCCTTCCCCGAAGCCAGACCCTCACCCGTTCCCTAATCCTAACCCGTACGCTAACACTAACCCACGCCCTCACACGTACGCTCCCCCTAAAGCGTTGTCGTACCCTCACCTGGACCCTAAGCCGTCCCCGTCCCCTAACCCTAACCCTAGCCCGAACCCTAACCCTAACCCTTCCCCGAAGCCTGACCCTCACCCGTCCCCTATTCCTAACCCGTACGCTAACACTAACCCACGCCCTCACACGTACGCTCCACCTAAAGCGTTGTCGTACCCTCACCTGGACCCTAAGCCGTCCCCGTCCCCTAACCCTAACCCTAGCCCGAACCCTAACCCTAACCCTTCACCGAAGCCTGACCCTCACCCGTACCCTAATCCTAACCCGTACGCTAACACTAACCCGCACCCTCACACGTACGCTCCCCCTAAAGGGTTGTCGTACCCTCACCTGGACCCTAAGCCGTCCCCGTCCCCTAACCCTAACCCTAGCCCGAACCCTAACCCTAACCCTTCCCCGAAGCCTGACCCTCACCCGTCCCCTATTCCTAACCCGTACGATAACACTAACCCGCGCCCTCACACGTACGCTCCCACTAAAGCGTTGTCGTACCCTCACCTGGACCCTAAACCCTCCCCATCCCCTAACCCTAACCCTAGCCCGAACCCTAACCCTAACCCTTCCCCGAAGCCTGACCCTCACCCGTCCCCTAATCCTAAGCCGTACGCTAACACTAACCCGCGCCCTCAAACGTACGCTCCCCCTAAAGCCTTGTCGTACCCCCACCTGGAACCTAAACCCTCCCCGTCCCCTAACCCTAACCCTAGCCCGAACCCTAACCCTAACCCTTCCCCGAAGCCTGACCCTCAAACGTCCCCTAATCGTAACCCGTACGCTCACACTAACCCGCGCCCTCACACGTACGCTCCCCCTAAAGCGTTGTCGTACCCTCACCTGGACCCTAAGCCGTCCCCGTCCCCTAACCCTAAACCTAGCCCGAACCCTAACCCTAACCCTTCCCCGAAGCCTGACCCTCACCCGTCCCCTAATCCTAACCCGTACGCTCACACTAACCCGCGCCCTCACACGTACGCTCCCCCTAAAGCGCTGTCGTACCCTCACCTGGACCTGAAGCCGTCCCCGTCCCCTAACCCTAACCCTAGCCCGAACCCTAACCCTAACCCTTCCCCGAAGCCTGACCCTCACCCGTCCCCTAATCCTAACCCGTACGCTAACACTAACCCACGCCCTCACACGTACGCTCCCCCTAAAGCGTTGTCGTACCCTCACCTGGACCCTAAGCCGTCCCCGTCCCCTAACCCTAACCCTAGCCCGAACCCTAACCCTAACCCTTCCCCGAAGCCTGACCCTCACCCGTCCCCTAATCCTAACCCGTACGCTAACACTAACCCGTTCCCTCACACGTACGCACCCCCTAAAGCGTTGTCGTACCCTCACCTAGACCCTAAGCCATTCCCGTCCCCTAACCCTAACCCTAACCCTTCCCCGAAGCCTGACCCTCACCCGTCCCCTAATCCTAACCCGTACGCTAACACTAACCCGCGCCCTCACACGTACGCTCCCCCTAAAGCGTTGTCGTACCCTCACCTGGACCCTAAGCCGTCCCCGTCCCCTAACCCTAACCCTAACCCTTCCCCGAAGCCTGACCCTCACCCGTCCACTAATCCTAACACGTACGCTAACACTAACCCGCGCCCTCACACGTACGCTCCCCATAGAGAGTTGTCGTAACCTCACCTGGACCCTAAGCCGTCCCCGTCCCCTAACCCTAACCCTAGCCCGAACCCTAACCCTAACCCTTCCCCGAAGCCTGACCCTCACCCGTCCCCTAATCCTAAGCCGTACGCTAACACTAACCCGCGCCCTCAAACGTACGCTCCCCCTAAAGCCTTGTCGTACCCCCACCTGGAACCTAAACCCTCCCCGTCCCCTAACCCTAACCCTAGCCCGAACCCTAACCCTAACCCTTCCCCGAAGCCTGACCCTCAAACGTCCCCTAATCGTAACCCGTACGCTCACACTAACCCGCGCCCTCACACGTACGCTCCCCCTAAAGCGTTGTCGTACCCTCACCTGGACCCTAAGCCGTCCCCGTCCCCTAACCCTAAACCTAGCCCGAACCCTAACCCTAACCCTTCCCCGAAGCCTGACCCTCACCCGTCCCCTAATCCTAACCCGTACGCTCACACTAACCCGCGCCCTCACACGTACGCTCCCCCTAAAGCGCTGTCGTACCCTCACCTGGACCTGAAGCCGTCCCCGTCCCCTAACCCTAACCCTAGCCCGAACCCTAACCCTAACCCTTCCCCGAAGCCTGACCCTCACCCGTCCCCTAATCCTAACCCGTACGCTAACACTAACCCACGCCCTCACACGTACGCTCCCCCTAAAGCGTTGTCGTACCCTCACCTGGACCCTAAGCCGTCCCCGTCCCCTAACCCTAACCCTAGCCCGAACCCTAACCCTAACCCTTCCCCGAAGCCTGACCCTCACCCGTCCCCAATTCCTAACCCGTACGATAACACTAACCCGCGCCCTCACACGTACGCTCCCCCTAAAGCGTTGTCGTACCCTCACCTGGACCCTAAGCCGTCCCCGTCCCCTAACCCGAAACCTAGCCCGAACCCTAACCCTAACCCTTCCCCGAAGCCTGACCCTCACCCGTCCCCTAATCCTAACCCGTACGCTAACACTAACCCGCGCCCTCACACGTACACTCCCCCTAAAGCATTGTCGTACCCTCACCTGGATCCTAAGCCGTCCCCGTCCCCTAACCCTAACCCTAGTCCGAACCCTAACCCTAACCCTTCCCCGAAGCCTGACCCTCACCCGTCCCCTAATCCTAACCCGTACGCTAACACTAACCTGCGCCCTCACACGTACGCTCCCCCTAAAGCGTTGTCGTACCCTCACCTGGACCCTAAGACGTCCCCGTCCCCTAACCCTAACACTAGCCCGAACCCTAACCCTAACCCTTCCCCGAAGCCTGACCCTCACTCGTCCCCTAATCCTAACACGTACGCTAACACTAACCCGCGCCCTCACACGTACGCTCCCCCTAAAGCGTTGTCGTACCCTCACCTGGACCCTAAGCCGTCCCCGTCCCCTAACCCTAACCCTAGCCCGAACCCTAACCCTAACCCTTCCCCGAAGCCTGACCCTCACCCGTCCCCTAATCCTAACACGTACGCTAACACTAACCCGCGCCCTCACACGTACGCTCCCCATAAAGAGTTGTCGTACCCTCACCTGGACCCTAAGCCGTCCCCGTCCCCTAACCCTAACCCTAGCCCGAACCCTAACCCTAACCCTTCCCCGAAGCCTGACCCTCACCCGTCCCCTAATCCTAACCCGTACGCTAACACTAACCCACGCCCTCACACGTACGCTCCACCTAAAGCGTTGTCGTACCCTCACCTGGACCCTAAGCCGTCCCCGTCCCCTAACCCTAACCCTAGCCCGAACCCTAACCCTAACCCTTCACCGAAGCCTGACCCTCACCCGTACCCTAATCCTAACCCGTACGCTAACACTAACCCGCACCCTCACACGTACCCTCCCCCTAAAGCGTTGTCGTACCCTCACCTGGACCCTAAGCCGTCCCCGTCCCCTAACCCTAACCCTAGCCCGAACCCTAACCCTAACCCTTCCCCGAAGCCTGACCCTCACCCGTCCCCTAATCCTAACCCGTACGCTAACACTAACCCGTGCCCTCACACGTACGCTCCACCTAAAGCGTTGTCGTACCCTCACCTGGACCCTAAGCCGTCCCCGTCCCCTAACCCTAACCCTAGCCCGAACCCTAACCCTAACCCTTCCCCGAAGCCAGACCCTCACCCGTTCCCTAATCCTAACCCGTACGCTAACACTAACCCGCGCCCTCACACGTACGCTCCCCCTAAAGCGTTGTCGTACCCTCACCTGGACCCTAAGCCGTCCCCGTCCCCTAACCCTAACCCTAGCCCGAACCCTAACCCTAACCCTTCCCCGAAGCCTGACCCTCACCCGTCCCCTATTCCTAACCCGTACGATAACACTAACCCGCGCCCTCACACGTACGCTCGCCCTAAAGCGTTGTCGTACCCTCACCTGGACCCTAAACCCTCCCCATCCCCTAACCCTAACCCTAGCCCGAACCCTAACCCTAACCCTTCCCCGAAGCCTGACCCTCACCCGTCCCCTAATCCTAAGCCGTACGCTAACACTAACCCGCGCCCTCAAACGTACGCTCCCCCTAAAGCCTTGTTGTACCCCCACCTGGACCCTAAACCCTCCCCGTCCCCTAACCCTAACCCTAGCCCGAACCCTAACCCTAACCCTTCCCCGAAGCCTGACCCTCAAACGTCCCCTAATCGTAACCCGTACGGTAACACTAACCCGCACCCTCACACGTACGCTCCCCCTAAAGCGTTGTCGTACCCTCACCTGGAACCTAAGCCGTCCCCGTCCCCTAACCCTAAACCTAGCCCGAACCCTAACCCTAACCCTTCCCCAAAGCCTGACCCTCACCCGTCCCCTAATCCTAACCCGTACGCTCACACTAACCCGCGCCCTCACACGTACGCTCCCCCTAAAGCGCTGTCGTACCCTCACCTGGACCTGAAGCCGTCCCCGTCGCCTAACCCTAACCCTAGCCCGAACCCTAACCCTAACCCTTCCCCGAAGCCTGACCCTCACCCGTCCCCTAATCCTAACCCGTACGCTAACACTAACCCGCGCCCTCACACGTACGCTCCCCCTAAAGCGTTGTCGTACCCTCACCTGGACCCTAATCCGTCCCCGTCCCCTAACCCTAACCCTAGCCCGAACCCTAACCCTAACCCTTCCCCGAAGCCTGACCCTCACCCGTCCCCTAATCCTAACCCGTACGCTAACACTAACCCGTTCCCTCACACGTACGCACCCCCTAAAGCGTTGTCGTACCCTCACCTAGACCCTAAGCCATTCCCGTCCCCTAACCCTAACCCTAACCCTTCCCCGAAGCCTGACCCTCACCCGTCCCCTAATCCTAACCCGTACGCTAACACTAACCCGCGCCCTCACACGTACGCTCCCCCTAAAGCGTTGTCGTACCCTCACCTGGACCCTAAGCCGTCCCCGTCCCCTAACCCTAACCCTAACCCTTCCCCGAAGCCTGACCCTCACCCGTCCACTAATCCTAACACGTACGCTAACACTAACCCGCGCCCTCACACGTACGCTCCCCATAGAGAGTTGTCGTAACCTCACCTGGACCCTAAGCCGTCCCCGTCCCCTAACCCTAACCCTAGCCCGAACCCTAACCCTAACCCTTCCCCGAAGCCTGACCCTCACCCGTCCCCTAATCCTAACCCGTACGCTAACACTAACCCGTGGCCTCACACGTACGCTCCACCTAAAGCGTTGTCGTACCCTCACCTGGACCCTAAGCCGTCCCCGTCCCCTAACCCTAACCCTAGCCCGAACCCTAACCCTAACCCTTCCCCGAAGCCAGACCCTCACCCGTTCCCTAATCCTAACCCGTACGCTAACACTAACCCACGCCCTCACACGTACGCTCCCCCTAAAGCGTTGTCGTACCCTCACCTGGACCCTAAGCCGTCCCCGTCCCCTAACCCTAACCCTAGCCCGAACCCTAACCCTAACCCTTCCCCGAAGCCTGACCCTCACCCGTCCCCTATTCCTAACCCGTACGCTAACACTAACCCACGCCCTCACACGTACGCTCCACCTAAAGCGTTGTCGTACCCTCACCTGGACCCTAAGCCGTCCCCGTCCCCTAACCCTAACCCTAGCCCGAACCCTAACCCTAACCCTTCACCGAAGCCTGACCCTCACCCGTACCCTAATCCTAACCCGTACGCTAACACTAACCCGCACCCTCACACGTACCCTCCCCCTAAAGCGTTGTCGTACCCTCACCTGGACCCTAAGCCGCCCCGTCCCCTAACCCTAACCCTAGCCCGAACCCTAACCCTAACCCTTCCCCGAAGCCTGACCCTCACCCGTCCCCTAATCCTAACCCGTACGCTAACACTAACCCGTGCCCTCACACGTACGCTCCACCTAAAGCGTTGTCGTACCCTCACCTGGACCCTAAGCCGTCCCCGTCCCCTAACCCTAACCCTAGCCCGAACCCTAACCCTAACCCTTCCCCGAAGCCAGACCCTCACCCGTTCCCTAATCCTAACCCGTACGCTAACACTAACCCGCGCCCTCACACGTATGCTCCCCCTAAAGCGTTGTCGTACCCTCACCTGGACCCTAAGCCGTCCCCGTCCCCTAACCCTAACCCTAGCCCGAACCCTAACCCTAACCCTTCCCCGAAGCCTGACCCTCACCCGTCCCCTATTCCTAACCCGTACGATAACACTAACCCGCGCCCTCACACGTACGCTCGCCCTAAAGCGTTGTCGTACCCTCACCTGGACCCTAAACCCTCCCCATCCCCTAACCCTAACCCTACCCCGAACCCTAACCCTAACCCTTCCCCGAAGCCTGACCCTCACCCGTCCCCTAATCCTAAGCCGTACGCTAACACTAACCCGCGCCCTCAAACGTACGCTCCCCCTAAAGCCTTGTCGTACCCCCACCTGGACCCTAAACCCTCCCCGTCCCCTAACCCTAACCCTAGCCCGAACCCTAACCCTAACCCTTCCCCGAAGCCTGACCCTCAAACGTCCCCTAATCGTAACCCGTACGCTCACACTAACCCGCGCCCTCACACGTACGCTCCCCCTAAAGCGTTGTCGTACCCTCACCTGGACCCTAAGCCGTCCCCGTCCCCTAACCCTAAACCTAGCCCGAACCCTAACCCTAACCCTTCCCCGAAGCCTGACCCTCACCCGTCCCCTAATCCTAACCCGTACGCTCACACTAACCCGCGCCCTCACACGTACGCTCCCCCTAAAGCGCTGTCGTACCCTCACCTGGACCTGAAGCCGTCCCCGTCCCCTAACCCTAACCCTAGCCCGAACCCTAACCCTAACCCTTCCCCGAAGCCTGACCCTCACCCGTCCCCTAATCCTAACCCGTACGCTAACACTAACCCGCGCCCTCACACGTACGCTCCCCCTAAAGCGTTGTCGTACCCTCACCTGGACCCTAAGCCGTCCCCGTCCCCTAACCCTAACCCTAGCCCGAACCCTAACCCTAACCCTTCCCCGAAGCCTGACCCTCACCCGTCCCCTAATCCTAACCCGTACGCTAACACTAACCCGTTCCCTCACACGTACGCACCCCCTAAAGCGTTGTCGTACCCTCACCTAGACCCTAAGCCATTCCCGTCCCCTAACCCTAACCCTAACCCTTCCCCGAAGCCTGACCCTCACCCGTCCCCTAATCCTAACCCGTACGCTAACACTAACCCGCGCCCTCACACGTACGCTCCCCCTAAAGCGTTGTCGTACCCTCACCTGGACCCTAAGCCGTCCCCGTCCCCTAACCCTAACCCTAACCCTTCCCCGAAGCCTGACCCTCACCCGTCCACTAATCCTAACACGTACGCTAACACTAACCCGCGCCCTCACACGTACGCTCCCCATAGAGAGTTGTCGTAACCTCACCTGGACCCTAAGCCGTCCCCGTCCCCTAACCCTAACCCTAGCCCGAACCCTAACCCTAACCCTTCCCCGAAGCCTGACCCTCACCCGTCCCCTAATCCTAACCCGTACGCTAACACTAACCCGTGCCCTCACACGTACGCTCCACCTAAAGCGTTGTCGTACCCTCACCTGGACCCTAAGCCGTCCCCGTCCCCTAACCCTAACCCTAGCCCGAACCCTAACCCTAACCCTTCCCCGAAGCCAGACCCTCACCCGTTCCCTAATCCTAACCCGTACGCTAACACTAACCCACGCCCTCACACGTACGCTCCCCCTAAAGCGTTGTCGTACCCTCACCTGGACCCTAAGCCGTCCCCGTCCCCTAACCCTAACCCTAGCCCGAACCCTAACCCTAACCCTTCCCCGAAGCCTGACCCTCACCCGTCCCCTATTCCTAACCCGTACGATAACACTAACCCGCGCCCTCACACGTACGCTCCCCCTAAAGCGTTGTCGTACCCTCACCTGGACCCTAAGCCGTCCCCGTCCCCTAACCCGAAACCTAGCCCGAACCCTAACCCTAACCCTTCCCCGAAGCCTGACCCTCACCCGTCCCCTAATCCTAACCCGTACGCTAACACTAACCCGCGCCCTCACACGTACACTCCCCCTAAAGCATTGTCGTACCCTCACCTGGATCCTAAGCCGTCCCCGTCCCCTAACCCTAACCCTAGTCCGAACCCTAACCCTAACCCTTCCCCGAAGCCTGACCCTCACCCGTCCCCTAATCCTAACCCGTACGCTAACACTAACCTGCGCCCTCACACGTACGCTCCCCCTAAAGCGTAGTCGTACCCTCACCTGGACCCTAAACCGTCCCCGTCCCCTAACCCTAACCCTAGCCCGAACCCTAACCCTAACCCTTCCCCGAAGCCTGACCCTCACCCGTCCCCTAATCCTAACCCGTACGCTAACACTAACCCGCGCCCTCACACGTACGCTCCCCCTAAAGCGTTGTCGTACCCTCACCTGGATCCTAAGCCGTCCCCGTCCCCTAACCCTAACCCTAGCCCGAACCCTAACCCTAACCCTTCCCCGAAGCCTGACCGTCACCCGTCCCCTAATCCTAACACGTACGCTAACACTAACCCGCGCCCTCACACGTACGCTCCCCATAAAGAGTTGTCGTACCCTCACCTGGACCCTAAGCCGTCCCCGTCCCCTAACCCTAACCCTAGCCCGAACCCTAACCCTAACCCTTCCCCGAAGTGTGACCCTCACCCGTCCCCTAATCCTAAGCCGTACGCTAACACTAACACGCGCCCTCACACATACGCTCCCCGTAAAGCGTTGTCGTACCCTCACCTGGACCCTAAACCGTCCCCGTCCCCTAACCCTAACCCGAACCCTAACCCTAACCCTTCCCCGAAGCCTGACCCTCACCCGTCCCCTAATCCTAACCCGTACGCTAACACTAACCCGCGCCCTCACACGTACGCTCCCCCTAAAGCGTTGTCGTACGCTCACCTGTACCCTAAATCGTCCCCGTCCCGTAAACCTAACCCTAGTATGAACCCTAACACTAACCTTTCCCCGAAGCCTGACACTCACCCGTCCCCTAATCCTAACCCGTACGCTAAAACTAACCCGTGCCCTCACACGTACGCTCCCCCTAAAGCGTTTTCGTACCCTCACCTGGACCCTAAACCCTCCACGTTCCCTAACCCTAACCCTAGCCCGAACCCTAACCCTAACCCTTCCCCGAAGCCTGACCCTCACCCGTCCCCTAATCCTAACCCGTACGCTAACACTAACCCGCGCCCTCACACGTACGCTCCCCCTAAAGCGTTGTCGTACCCTCACCTGGACCCTAAGCCATCCCCATCCCCTAACCCTAACGCTAGCCCGAACCCTAACCCTAACACTTCCCCGAAGCCTGACCCTCACCCTTCCCCTAATCCTAACCCGTACGCTAACACTAACCCGCGCCCTCGCACATACGCTCCCCCTAAAGCGTTGTCGTACCCTCACCTGGACCCTAAGCCGTCCCCGTCCCATAAACCTAACCCTAGCCCGAACCCTAACCCTAACACTTCCCCGAAGCCTGACCCTCACCCGTCCCCTAATCCTAACCCGTACGCTAACACTAAACCGCGCCCTCACACGTACGCTCCCCCTAAAGCGTTGTCGTACTCTCACCTGGACCCTAAGTCGTCCCCGTCCCCTGACCCTAACCCTAGCCCGAACCCTAACCCTAACCCTTCCCCGAAGCCTGACCCTCACCCGTCCCCTAATCCTAACCCGTACGCAAACACTAACCCGCGCCCTCACACGTACGCTCCCCCTAAAGCGTTGTCGTATCCTCACCTGGACCCTAAGCCGTCCCCGTCCCCTAACCCTAAACCTAGCCCGAACCCTAACCCTAAACCTTCCCCGAAGCCTGACCCTCACCCGTCCCCTAATCCTAACTCGTACGCTAACACTAACACGCACCCTCACACGTACGCTCCCCCTAAAGCATTGTCGTACCCTCACCTGGACCCTAAGCCGTCCCCGTCCCCTAACCCTAACCCTAGCCCGAACCCTAACCTAACCCTTCCCCGAAGCCTGACCCTCACCCGTCTCCTAATCCTAACCCGTACACTAACAGTAACCCGCGCCCTCACACGTACGCTCCCCCTAAAGCGTTGTCGTACCCTCACCTGGACCCTAAGCCGTCCCCGACCCCTAACCCTAACCCTAGCCCGAACCCTAACCCTAACCCTTCCCCGAAGCCTGACCATCAACCGTCCCCTTATGCTAACCCGTACGCTAAAACTAACCCGCGCCCTCACACGTACGCTCCCCCTAAAGCGTTGTCGTACCCTCACCTGGACCCTAAGCCGTCCCCGTCCCCTAACCCTAACCCTAGCCCGAACCCTAACACTAAACCTTCCCCGAAGCCTGACCCTCACCCGTCCCCTAATCCTAACCCGTACGCTAACACTAACCCGCGCTCTAACAAGTACGCTCCCCCTAAAGCGTTGTCGTACCCTCACCTGGACGCTAAGCCGTCCCCGTCCCCTAACCCTAACCCTAGCCCGAACCCTAACACTAAACCTTCCCCGAAGCCTGACCCTCACCCGTCCCCTAATCCTAACCCGTACGCTAACACTAACCCGCGCCCTCACACGTACGCTCCACCTAAAGCGTTGTCGTACCCTCACCTGGACCCTAAGCCGTCCCCGTCCCCTAACCCTAACCCTAGCCCGAACCCTAACCCTAACCCTTCCCCGAAGCCTGACCCTCACCCGTCCCCTAATCCTACCCCGTACGCTAACACTAACCCGCGCCCTCACACGTACGCTCCCCCTAATGCGTTGTCGTACCCTCACCTGGACCCTAAGGCATCCCTGTCCCCTAACCCTAACCCTAGGCCGAACCCTAACCCTGAATCTTCCCCGAAGCCTGACCCTCAACCGTCCCCTAATCCTAACCCGTACGCTAACACTAACCCGCGCCCTCACACATACGCTCCACCTAAAGCGTTGTCGTACCCTCACCTGGACCCTAAGCCGTCCCCGTCCCCTAACCCTAACCCTAGCCCGAACCCTAACCCTAACCCTTCACCGAAGCCTGACCCTCACCCGTACCCTAATCCTAACCCGTACGCTAACACTAACCCGCACCCTCACACGTACCCTCCCCCTAAAGCGTTGTCGTACCCTCACCTGGACCCTAAGCCGCCCCGTCCCCTAACCCTAACCCTAGCCCGAACCCTAACCCTAACCCTTCCCCGAAGCCTGACCCTCACCCGTCCCCTAATCCTAACCCGTACGCTAACACTAACCCGTGCCCTCACACGTACGCTCCACCTAAAGCGTTGTCGTACCCTCACCTGGACCCTAAGCCGTCCCCGTCCCCTAACCCTAACCCTAGCCCGAACCCTAACCCTAACCCTTCCCCGAAGCCAGACCCTCACCCGTTCCCTAATCCTAACCCGTACGCTAACACTAACCCGCGCCCTCACACGTATGCTCCCCCTAAAGCGTTGTCGTACCCTCACCTGGACCCTAAGCCGTCCCCGTCCCCTAACCCTAACCCTAGCCCGAACCCTAACCCTAACCCTTCCCCGAAGCCTGACCCTCACCCGTCCCCTATTCCTAACCCGTACGATAACACTAACCCGCGCCCTCACACGTACGCTCGCCCTAAAGCGTTGTCGTACCCTCACCTGGACCCTAAACCCTCCCCATCCCCTAACCCTAACCCTACCCCGAACCCTAACCCTAACCCTTCCCCGAAGCCTGACCCTCACCCGTCCCCTAATCCTAAGCCGTACGCTAACACTAACCCGCGCCCTCAAACGTACGCTCCCCCTAAAGCCTTGTCGTACCCCCACCTGGACCCTAAACCCTCCCCGTCCCCTAACCCTAACCCTAGCCCGAACCCTAACCCTAACCCTTCCCCGAAGCCTGACCCTCAAACGTCCCCTAATCGTAACCCGTACGCTCACACTAACCCGCGCCCTCACACGTACGCTCCCCCTAAAGCGTTGTCGTACCCTCACCTGGACCCTAAGCCGTCCCCGTCCCCTAACCCTAAACCTAGCCCGAACCCTAACCCTAACCCTTCCCCGAAGCCTGACCCTCACCCGTCCCCTAATCCTAACCCGTACGCTCACACTAACCCGCGCCCTCACACGTACGCTCCCCCTAAAGCGCTGTCGTACCCTCACCTGGACCTGAAGCCGTCCCCGTCCCCTAACCCTAACCCTAGCCCGAACCCTAACCCTAACCCTTCCCCGAAGCCTGACCCTCACCCGTCCCCTAATCCTAACCCGTACGCTAACACTAACCCGCGCCCTCACACGTACGCTCCCCCTAAAGCGTTGTCGTACCCTCACCTGGACCCTAAGCCGTCCCCGTCCCCTAACCCTAACCCTAGCCCGAACCCTAACCCTAACCCTTCCCCGAAGCCTGACCCTCACCCGTCCCCTAATCCTAACCCGTACGCTAACACTAACCCGTTCCCTCACACGTACGCACCCCCTAAAGCGTTGTCGTACCCTCACCTAGACCCTAAGCCATTCCCGTCCCCTAACCCTAACCCTAACCCTTCCCCGAAGCCTGACCCTCACCCGTCCCCTAATCCTAACCCGTACGCTAACACTAACCCGCGCCCTCACACGTACGCTCCCCCTAAAGCGTTGTCGTACCCTCACCTGGACCCTAAGCCGTCCCCGTCCCCTAACCCTAACCCTAACCCTTCCCCGAAGCCTGACCCTCACCCGTCCACTAATCCTAACACGTACGCTAACACTAACCCGCGCCCTCACACGTACGCTCCCCATAGAGAGTTGTCGTAACCTCACCTGGACCCTAAGCCGTCCCCGTCCCCTAACCCTAACCCTAGCCCGAACCCTAACCCTAACCCTTCCCCGAAGCCTGACCCTCACCCGTCCCCTAATCCTAACCCGTACGCTAACACTAACCCGTGCCCTCACACGTACGCTCCACCTAAAGCGTTGTCGTACCCTCACCTGGACCCTAAGCCGTCCCCGTCCCCTAACCCTAACCCTAGCCCGAACCCTAACCCTAACCCTTCCCCGAAGCCAGACCCTCACCCGTTCCCTAATCCTAACCCGTACGCTAACACTAACCCACGCCCTCACACGTACGCTCCCCCTAAAGCGTTGTCGTACCCTCACCTGGAACCTAAGCCGTCCCCGTCCCCTAACCCTAACCCTAGCCCGAACCCTAACCCTAACCCTTCCCCGAAGCCTGACCCTCACCCGTCCCCTATTCCTAACCCGTACGATAACACTAACCCGCGCCCTCACACGTACGCTCCCCCTAAAGCGTTGTCGTACCCTCACCTGGACCCTAAGCCGTCCCCGTCCCCTAACCCGAAACCTAGCCCGAACCCTAACCCTAACCCTTCCCCGAAGCCTGACCCTCACCCGTCCCCTAATCCTAACCCGTACGCTAACACTAACCCGCGCCCTCACACGTACACTCCCCCTAAAGCATTGTCGTACCCTCACCTGGATCCTAAGCCGTCCCCGTCCCCTAACCCTAACCCTAGTCCGAACCCTAACCCTAACCCTTCCCCGAAGCCTGACCCTCACCCGTCCCCTAATCCTAACCCGTACGCTAACACTAACCTGCGCCCTCACACGTACGCTCCCCCTAAAGCGTAGTCGTACCCTCACCTGGACCCTAAACCGTCCCCGTCCCCTAACCCTAACCCTAGCCCGAACCCTAACCCTAACCCTTCCCCGAAGCCTGACCCTCACCCGTCCCCTAATCCTAACCCGTACGCTAACACTAACCCGCGCCCTCACACGTACGCTCCCCCTAAAGCGTTGTCGTACCCTCACCTGGATCCTAAGCCGTCCCCGTCCCCTAACCCTAACCCTAGCCCGAACCCTAACCCTAACCCTTCCCCGAAGCCTGACCGTCACCCGTCCCCTAATCCTAACACGTACGCTAACACTAACCCGCGCCCTCACACGTACGCTCCCCATAAAGAGTTGTCGTACCCTCACCTGGACCCTAAGCCGTCCCCGTCCCCTAACCCTAACCCTAGCCCGAACCCTAACCCTAACCCTTCCCCGAAGTGTGACCCTCACCCGTCCCCTAATCCTAAGCCGTACGCTAACACTAACACGCGCCCTCACACATACGCTCCCCGTAAAGCGTTGTCGTACCCTCACCTGGACCCTAAACCGTCCCCGTCCCCTAACCCTAACCCTAGCCCGAACCCTAACCCTAACCCTTCCCCGAAGCCTGACCCTCACCCGTCCCCTAATCCTAACCCGTACGCTAACACTAACCCGCGCCCTCACACGTACGCTCCCCCTAAAGCGTTGTCGTACGCTCACCTGTACCCTAAATCGTCCCCGTCCCGTAAACCTAACCCTAGTATGAACCCTAACACTAACCTTTCCCCGAAGCCTGACACTCACCCGTCCCCTAATCCTAACCCGTACGCTAAAACTAACCCGTGCCCTCACACGTACGCTCCCCCTAAAGCGTTTTCGTACCCTCACCTGGACCCTAAACCCTCCACGTTCCCTAACCCTAACCCTAGCCCGAACCCTAACCCTAACCCTTCCCCGAAGCCTGACCCTCACCCGTCCCCTAATCCTAACCCGTACGCTAACACTAACCCGCGCCCTCACACGTACGCTCCCCCTAAAGCGTTGTCGTACCCTCACCTGGACCCTAAGCCATCCCCATCCCCTAACCCTAACGCTAGCCCGAACCCTAACCCTAACACTTCCCCGAAGCCTGACCCTCACCCTTCCCCTAATCCTAACCCGTACGCTAACACTAACCCGCGCCCTCGCACATACGCTCCCCCTAAAGCGTTGTCGTACCCTCACCTGGACCCTAAGCCGTCCCCGTCCCATAAACCTAACCCTAGCCCGAACCCTAACCCTAACACTTCCCCGAAGCCTGACCCTCACCCGTCCCCTAATCCTAACCCGTACGCTAACACTAAACCGCGCCCTCACACGTACGCTCCCCCTAAAGCGTTGTCGTACTCTCACCTGGACCCTAAGTCGTCCCCGTCCCCTGACCCTAACCCTAGCCCGAACCCTAACCCTAACCCTTCCCCGAAGCCTGACCCTCACCCGTCCCCTAATCCTAACCCGTACGCAAACACTAACCCGCGCCCTCACACGTACGCTCCCCCTAAAGCGTTGTCGTATCCTCACCTGGACCCTAAGCCGTCCCCGTCCCCTAACCCTAAACCTAGCCCGAACCCTAACCCTAAACCTTCCCCGAAGCCTGACCCTCACCCGTCCCCTAATCCTAACTCGTACGCTAACACTAACACGCACCCTCACACGTACGCTCCCCCTAAAGCATTGTCGTACCCTCACCTGGACCCTAAGCCGTCCCCGTCCCCTAACCCTAACCCTAGCCCGAACCCTAACCTAACCCTTCCCCGAAGCCTGACCCTCACCCGTCTCCTAATCCTAACCCGTACACTAACAGTAACCCGCGCCCTCACACGTACGCTCCCCCTAAAGCGTTGTCGTACCCTCACCTGGACCCTAAGCCGTCCCCGACCCCTAACCCTAACCCTAGCCCGAACCCTAACCCTAACCCTTCCCCGAAGCCTGACCATCAACCGTCCCCTTATGCTAACCCGTACGCTAAAACTAACCCGCGCCCTCACACGTACGCTCCCCCTAAAGCGTTGTCGTACCCTCACCTGGACCCTAAGCCGTCCCCGTCCCCTAACCCTAACCCTAGCCCGAACCCTAACACTAAACCTTCCCCGAAGCCTGACCCTCACCCGTCCCCTAATCCTAACCCGTACGCTAACACTAACCCGCGCTCTAACAAGTACGCTCCCCCTAAAGCGTTGTCGTACCCTCACCTGGACGCTAAGCCGTCCCCGTCCCCTAACCCTAACCCTAGCCCGAACCCTAACACTAAACCTTCCCCGAAGCCTGACCCTCACCCGTCCCCTAATCCTAACCCGTACGCTAACACTAACCCGCGCCCTCACACGTACGCTCCACCTAAAGCGTTGTCGTACCCTCACCTGGACCCTAAGCCGTCCCCGTCCCCTAACCCTAACCCTAGCCCGAACCCTAACCCTAACCCTTCCCCGAAGCCTGACCCTCACCCGTCCCCTAATCCTACCCCGTACGCTAACACTAACCCGCGCCCTCACACGTACGCTCCCCCTAATGCGTTGTCGTACCCTCACCTGGACCCTAAGGCATCCCTGTCCCCTAACCCTAACCCTAGGCCGAACCCTAACCCTGAATCTTCCCCGAAGCCTGACCCTCAACCGTCCCCTAATCCTAACCCGTACGCTAACACTAACCCGCGCCCTCACACATACGCTCCACCTAAAGCGTTGTCGTACCCTCACCTGGACCCTAAGCCGTCCCCGTCCCCTAACCCTAACCCTAGCCCGAACCCTAACCCTAACCCTTCACCGAAGCCTGACCCTCACCCGTACCCTAATCCTAACCCGTACGCTAACACTAACCCGCACCCTCACACGTACCCTCCCCCTAAAGCGTTGTCGTACCCTCACCTGGACCCTAAGCCGCCCCGTCCCCTAACCCTAACCCTAGCCCGAACCCTAACCCTAACCCTTCCCCGAAGCCTGACCCTCACCCGTCCCCTAATCCTAACCCGTACGCTAACACTAACCCGTGCCCTCACACGTACGCTCCACCTAAAGCGTTGTCGTACCCTCACCTGGACCCTAAGCCGTCCCCGTCCCCTAACCCTAACCCTAGCCCGAACCCTAACCCTAACCCTTCCCCGAAGCCAGACCCTCACCCGTTCCCTAATCCTAACCCGTACGCTAACACTAACCCGCGCCCTCACACGTATGCTCCCCCTAAAGCGTTGTCGTACCCTCACCTGGACCCTAAGCCGTCCCCGTCCCCTAACCCTAACCCTAGCCCGAACCCTAACCCTAACCCTTCCCCGAAGCCTGACCCTCACCCGTCCCCTATTCCTAACCCGTACGATAACACTAACCCGCGCCCTCACACGTACGCTCGCCCTAAAGCGTTGTCGTACCCTCACCTGGACCCTAAACCCTCCCCATCCCCTAACCCTAACCCTACCCCGAACCCTAACCCTAACCCTTCCCCGAAGCCTGACCCTCACCCGTCCCCTAATCCTAAGCCGTACGCTAACACTAACCCGCGCCCTCAAACGTACGCTCCCCCTAAAGCCTTGTCGTACCCCCACCTGGACCCTAAACCCTCCCCGTCCCCTAACCCTAACCCTAGCCCGAACCCTAACCCTAACCCTTCCCCGAAGCCTGACCCTCAAACGTCCCCTAATCGTAACCCGTACGCTCACACTAACCCGCGCCCTCACACGTACGCTCCCCCTAAAGCGTTGTCGTACCCTCACCTGGACCCTAAGCCGTCCCCGTCCCCTAACCCTAAACCTAGCCCGAACCCTAACCCTAACCCTTCCCCGAAGCCTGACCCTCACCCGTCCCCTAATCCTAACCCGTACGCTCACACTAACCCGCGCCCTCACACGTACGCTCCCCCTAAAGCGCTGTCGTACCCTCACCTGGACCTGAAGCCGTCCCCGTCCCCTAACCCTAACCCTAGCCCGAACCCTAACCCTAACCCTTCCCCGAAGCCTGACCCTCACCCGTCCCCTAATCCTAACCCGTACGCTAACACTAACCCGCGCCCTCACACGTACGCTCCCCCTAAAGCGTTGTCGTACCCTCACCTGGACCCTAAGCCGTCCCCGTCCCCTAACCCTAACCCTAGCCCGAACCCTAACCCTAACCCTTCCCCGAAGCCTGACCCTCACCCGTCCCCTAATCCTAACCCGTACGCTAACACTAACCCGTTCCCTCACACGTACGCACCCCCTAAAGCGTTGTCGTACCCTCACCTAGACCCTAAGCCATTCCCGTCCCCTAACCCTAACCCTAACCCTTCCCCGAAGCCTGACCCTCACCCGTCCCCTAATCCTAACCCGTACGCTAACACTAACCCGCGCCCTCACACGTACGCTCCCCCTAAAGCGTTGTCGTACCCTCACCTGGACCCTAAGCCGTCCCCGTGCCCTAACCCTAACCCTAACCCTTCCCCGAAGCCTGACCCTCACCCGTCCACTAATCCTAACACGTACGCTAACACTAACCCGCGCCCTCACACGTACGCTCCCCATAGAGAGTTGTCGTAACCTCACCTGGACCCTAAGCCGTCCCCGTCCCCTAACCCTAACCCTAGCCCGAACCCTAACCCTAACCCTTCCCCGAAGCCTGACCCTCACCCGTCCCCTAATCCTAACCCGTACGCTAACACTAACCCGTGCCCTCACACGTACGCTCCACCTAAAGCGTTGTCGTACCCTCACCTGGACCCTAAGCCGTCCCCGTCCCCTAACCCTAACCCTAGCCCGAACCCTAACCCTAACCCTTCCCCGAAGCCAGACCCTCACCCGTTCCCTAATCCTAACCCGTACGCTAACACTAACCCACGCCCTCACACGTACGCTCCCCCTAAAGCGTTGTCGTACCCTCACCTGGACCCTAAGCCGTCCCCGTCCCCTAACCCTAACCCTAGCCCGAACCCTAACCCTAACCCTTCCCCGAAGCCTGACCCTCACCCGTCCCCTATTCCTAACCCGTACGATAACACTAACCCGCGCCCTCACACGTACGCTCCCCCTAAAGCGTTGTCGTACCCTCACCTGGACCCTAAGCCGTCCCCGTCCCCTAACCCGAAACCTAGCCCGAACCCTAACCCTAACCCTTCCCCGAAGCCTGACCCTCACCCGTCCCCTAATCCTAACCCGTACGCTAACACTAACCCGCGCCCTCACACGTACACTCCCCCTAAAGCATTGTCGTACCCTCACCTGGATCCTAAGCCGTCCCCGTCCCCTAACCCTAACCCTAGTCCGAACCCTAACCCTAACCCTTCCCCGAAGCCTGACCCTCACCCGTCCCCTAATCCTAACCCGTACGCTAACACTAACCTGCGCCCTCACACGTACGCTCCCCCTAAAGCGTAGTCGTACCCTCACCTGGACCCTAAACCGTCCCCGTCCCCTAACCCTAACCCTAGCCCGAACCCTAACCCTAACCCTTCCCCGAAGCCTGACCCTCACCCGTCCCCTAATCCTAACCCGTACGCTAACACTAACCCGCGCCCTCACACGTACGCTCCCCCTAAAGCGTTGTCGTACCCTCACCTGGATCCTAAGCCGTCCCCGTCCCCTAACCCTAACCCTAGCCCGAACCCTAACCCTAACCCTTCCCCGAAGCCTGACCGTCACCCGTCCCCTAATCCTAACACGTACGCTAACACTAACCCGCGCCCTCACACGTACGCTCCCCATAAAGAGTTGTCGTACCCTCACCTGGACCCTAAGCCGTCCCCGTCCCCTAACCCTAACCCTAGCCCGAACCCTAACCCTAACCCTTCCCCGAAGTGTGACCCTCACCCGTCCCCTAATCCTAAGCCGTACGCTAACACTAACACGCGCCCTCACACATACGCTCCCCGTAAAGCGTTGTCGTACCCTCACCTGGACCCTAAACCGTCCCCGTCCCCTAACCCTAACCCTAGCCCGAACCCTAACCCTAACCCTTCCCCGAAGCCTGACCCTCACCCGTCCCCTAATCCTAACCCGTACGCTAACACTAACCCGCGCCCTCACACGTACGCTCCCCCTAAAGCGTTGTCGTACGCTCACCTGTACCCTAAATCGTCCCCGTCCGTAAACCTAACCTAGTATGAACCCTAACACTAACCTTTCCCCGAAGCCTGACACTCACACCGTCCCCTAATCCTAACCGTACGCTAAAACTAACCCGTGCCCTCACACGTACGCTCCCCCTAAAGCGTTTTTCGTACCCTCACCTGGACCCTAAACCCTCCACGTTCCCTAACCCTAACCCTAGCCCGAACCCTAACCCTAACCCTTCCCGAAGCCTGACCCTCCACCCGTCCCCTAATCCAAACCCGTACGCTAACACTAACCCGCGCCCTCACACGTACGCTCCCCTAAAGCGTTTCGTACCCTCACCTGGACCCTAAGCCATCCCCATCCCCTAACCCTAACGCTAGCCCCGAACCCTAACCCTAACACTTCCCCGAAGCCTGACCCTCACCCTTCCCCTAATCCTAACCCGTACGCTACACTAACCCCGCGCCCTCGCACATACGCACCCCCTAAAGCGGTTGTCGTATACCCTCACCTGGACCCTAAGCCGTCCCCCGTCCCATATACCTAACCCTAGCCCGAACCCTAACCCTAACACTTCCCCGAAGCCTGACCCCTCACCCGTCCCCTAATCCTAACCCGTACGCTAACACTAAACCGCGCCCTCACACGTACGCTCCCCCTAAAGCGTTGTCGTACTCTCACCTGGACCCCTAAGTCGTCCCCGTCCCCTGACCCTAACCCTAGCCCGAACCCTAACCCCTAAACCCTTCCCCGAAGCCTGACCCTCACCCGTCCCCTAATCCTAACCCGTACGCAAACACTAACCCGCGCCCTCACACGTACGCTCCCCCTAAAGCGTTGTCGTATCCTCACCTGGACCCTAAGCCGTCCCCGTCCCCTAACCCTAAACCTAGCCCGAACCCTAACCCTAAACCTTCCCCGAAGCCTGACCCCTCACCCGTCCCCTAATCCTAACTCGTACGCTAACACTAACACGCACCCTCACACGTACGCTCCCCCATAAAGCATTGTCGTACCCTCACCTGGACCCTAAGCCGTCCCCGTCCCCTAAACCCTAACCTAGCCCGAACCCTACCTAACCCTTCCCCGAAGCCTGACCCTCACCCGTCTCCTAATCCTAACCCGTACACTAACAGTAACCCGCGCCCTCACACGTACGCTCCCCCTAAAGCGTTGTCGTACCCTCACCTGGACCCTAAGCCGTCCCCGACCCCTAACCCTAACCCTAGCCCGAACCCTAACCC
>NW_027207261.1:900000-1026000 GCF_963455315.2 Globicephala melas
GTGTTTGTGGGAGTGTGCATGTGTCTGCATCTAAAGGCTGGCTATTAGTCACAGTGTGCCTTGTGTGTTTGTGTATGTTTCTGTACTGGTATAGGCTGTGCATTCATTCACAGTGAGGTGTGTTTGTGTGTCTGTCCTGGCGTAGGCTGGTTATTGGGTGACAGTGAGCCATGTGTGTGTGTGTGCTTGTAAAATCTGTGAACTGAGTCATGGCCATGTTTGTGTGTGTGAATGCTGGTATAGTTTATGCATTGACACATAGTGATACACGTGTGTGTTTCGTGATGGTATAAGCCATGCACTGAGTGTGAGTGAGCTGTTTTCATGTGTGCATGCTGGTATATTCTGAACTTTGAGTCACAGTGTGGTGTGTGGCCGTGTGTGTGTGTGTGTGTGTGTTCCGGTATAAGATGTACATTGAGATACAGTGAGCCGTGCATATGTGTGGCTGTGTGTGTGGGTGTGTGTGTGTGCTGCTAGAGGCTGCGCATTGTGTAACACGGAGCCATGGGTGTGTTGTGTGTTGGTGGGCTTTCATTGATTCAATGGGTGTGTGTGTCTGTGTTTGTTGTGCTAAAGACTGCATTGAGTCACAGTGAGTCGTGTGTGTGTGTGCTGGTATAGACGATTGATTGAGTCACGGTCAGCCATGTGTGTGTGCATGTTGGTATGTGTGTGTGTTCTTCTATAGGTTGTGCATTGAGTCACAGCGAACCCTGTATCTGTGCAGGTGTGTATGTGTGGTGCTGGTATAGGCTGTGCATTGAGTGACACTGAGGTGTGTGTGTATGCTTGTGTGTTTTGGTATACATTGTACATTGAGTCACAGTGCTGTGTGTTTGTGTGCACGCTGGTATAGTCTGTGCATTGAGTCACAGTGATGTGTGTGTGTCTGCGTGTTCTGGTATAGGCTGACCATTGTGTCACATTGAGGTGTGTGTGTGTGCTGGCATAGGCTGCACTTTTTGTCACAGTGAGGTGTGTGTGTGTGTATGTGTAGGTAGAGGCTGTGCATTGAGTCACAGTGTGGGGTGTGTGTGTGATGTTATATGCTGTGCACTAGGACACAGTGAGCCATGTGTGTGTGCTGGTATAATCTGACCATTGAGTCACAGTGTGGTGTGGTGTGTGTGCCTTTGCTGGTATGGATTGTGCATTGAATCCCAGCCCTGTGTTAATGTTTGTGTATTTGGTGCTGTAGAGTCTGCATGAGTCACAGTAAGGTGTGTGTGTGTGCTGCTATAGGCTGAGAATTGAGTAACACCTAGGTGAGTGTATGTGTATGTGTATGCTGATAAGGGATTTGCATTGAATCAGTGAGCGGTGTGTGTGTGTGTGTGTACTGCTATAGGCTGTGCACTGAGCCACATTAAGGTGTGTTTCTGTGTATGTGTGTGTGGGTATAGGCTATGCATTGACTCACATTGAGCCATGTGTTTGTATGTGCTAGTATACACTGTTCATTGAGTCTCAGTGAACCATGGTTGTGTGTGTCTGTTTACTTGTATGGGCTTGGCATTGAGTCACAGTGAGGTGTGTGTGTGTGTCTGTGTGGTGGTATAAGCTGCATTGAGTCACACGGCGTGGTGTGTGAGAGTGTGTGTGTGTGCGGGTACAGGCCGGTATTGAATCACAGTGAGCTGTGTGTGTGTGTGTGTGTGCTGCAATAGGCAGAGCATTGAGTCTCAGGTGTGTGTATGTGTGTGTGTATGTTGGTATGGTCTCTGCATTAATTCACTAAGGTGTGTTGTGTGTGTATGTACATGGAGCTGAAGACCGTATACTGATTCACAGTGAGCTCTGTGTGTATGTGTGTGTGTGTGTGATGGTATGGGCTTTGCATTGAGTCACTGAGGGGTGTGTCTGTGTGTGTACAACTGGAACTACAGACTGTGCACTGATTCACAATGAGCCATGTGTGAATGTGTGTATGTGATAGTATAGGGTGTGAATAGAGTCACATTGAGCCGTGCATATGTGTCTTTGCATGGGTGTTGTGGTATAGGCTGTGCATTGTGTCACAGTGACTGTGCGTGTGTGTGTGTGTGTGTGTGTGTGTTTGTGATGGTATAGTACGTGCATTGAATCAGAGAGAGCCATGCATGTGTCTCTGTGTGTGTGTGTTGGCATAGGCATTACATTGAGTCACAGTGAGCCATGTGTTTGTATGCTGGTGTAGACTCTGCATTGAGTCACAGTAAGCCTTGTGTGTGTGCCAGTACAGGCTGTGCATTGAGTCAGTGAGTCATATGTGTGTGTGTGTGTGTGTGTGTACTGGTATAGACAGTGCATTGACTCCAATGAGCTGTGTAAGTTTGTGTGTGAGTGTGCGTGCTGCTATATGTGGTTCACTGAGTCACAGTCACGTATGTGTGAGTGAGTGTTTGTGTGTTTTGTATAGGTTGTGTATTGATTCACAGTGAGCCCTGTGTGTATGGTGGTATAGGTGGTGCATTGAATCACAGTGATGGTTGTTTTTCTGTGTGTATGCTGCAGTAGGCTGTGAATTGAGTCACAGAAGGTGGGACTTTGTGTGTGTATGTGCAGGTACAAGCTGCAGTTCGAGTCACAGTGATGGGTGTCTCTGTGTGGTGTTATAGGCTGTGTATTGAATCACAGCGAGCCGTATTAGTGTGTGTATGTGTATTTGTGTATGCGTGTGTGTGTGTGATGGTACAGGCTGAACATTGAGTCACTGAGGTGTGCATGTGTGTATGTGGTGCTACAGACTGTTCGTTAGGTCAAACTGAGCCATATCTGTGTGTAGGTGTGTGTGTGTACAGTTATTTGCTGTGCACTGAGTCACAGTGAACCATGTGTGTGTGGGGAGCTGGTATAGTCAGAGCACTGAGTCACAGTTGAATGTGTGGGAGTTGTTTGTGTATGTGTGTATTTGCTGGTGTAGACTGTGCATTGAGTCACAGTGAGTAGTGCGGTGTGTGTGTGCTGTGATGGTGTGGACTGTGGTTTTATCCACTTTGACCTGAACGGCTGTGTGTGTTTGTGTGTGTGTGTGTGTGCTGGCACTAGATGACAATTGAGACAGAGTGGGCTGTGTGTCTGTGTGTGAGCTGGTATAGACTGTATTGAGTCACTGTGAGCTGTGTGTGTATGTGTGCGCTCATATAGGCTGTGCATTGAGTAACAGTGAGTTTGTGTGTGTGTGTGCTGGTACAGGAAGCGTTTTCAGTCACAGTCTCGTGTGTGTGTGTGTGCATGTGAGTTTGTGTGCTGGTATGGGCTTTATGGTGCTGGTATGGGCTTTATTGACTCATGGGTGTGTGTGTGAGTGTGTGGTGATACAGACTGCATTGAGTCACAGTGCGCTGTGTGTGTGTGTGCTGGTATAGGCGATTTATTGAGTACCAGTGAGCCATGTGTGAGTGCGTGTTGGGGTGTGTGTGTGTGTACTGGTATAGGCTGTGCATTGAGTCACAGTGAGGCCTGCATCTGTGCATGTCTGTGTTTGTGTGTGTGTGTTTGCTGGTATAGGCTGAGCTTTGAATCACTCTGAGGTGTGTGTGCATGTGTTGGTAAAATTGTGCCTTGATTCACTGTGCCATGTGAGTGTGTGTGCACGCTGGTATAGGTTGTGCATTGAGTCAGAGTGGGAGGTGTGTGTGTCTGTGTGTTCTGGTATAGGCTGACAATTGAGGCACACTGAGGTCTGTGTGCACATGTGTGTATATGTGTGCTGGTACAGCCTGCTCATTGAGTCATATTGAGTTTTGTGTGTGTGTGTGTGCAGGTAGAGGCAACACATTGAGTCACAGTGAGGTGTATGTGTGTGATGTTATATGCTATGTACTGATTCATAGGGAGGTTTGTGTCTGTGTGTGTGCACTTTCTGGTATAGGATTTGCATTGAATCACACTGAGCTGTGTTTTTGAGTGTCAGTATATGTGCGTGTGTGGAGGTATGGGTTGTGGATTGACTCACAGTTTGCCGTATGTGCTTCTCTGTGTGTGTATGTCTGCTAGCATATCCTGTGCACTGAGTCACAGGGAGCCTTGTGTGTGTGTGTGTGTCCTGGTATAGAGTGTGCATTGATTCACAGTCAGCCATGTGTGTGTGTGAGTGCACTGGTATAGGATGTGCAGTGAGTCAGAGTGATGTGTGTGTGTGTCTGCGTGTTCTGATATAGGCTGACCATTGTGTAACATTGAGGGTGTGTGTGTTTGTGTGCTGGAATAGGCTGCATATTTTGTCACAGTGAGGTGTGTGTGTGTGTATGTGTAGGTACAGGCTGTGCATTGAGTCACAGTGTGGGGTGTGTGTGTGATGTTATATTCTGTGCACTAGGACACAGTGAGCCGTGTGTGTGTGCTGGTATAATCTGAACATTGAGTCACAGTGTGGTGTGGTGTGTGTGCCTTTGCTGGTATGCACTGTGCATTGAATCCCAGCCCTGTGTTAGTGTTTGTGTATTTGGTGCTGTAGAGTCTGCATGAGTCACAGTAAGATGTGTGTGTGTGTACTGCTATAGGCTGTACACTGAGCCATATTAAGGTGTGTTTCTGTGTGTGTGTGTGCGGGTATAGGCTATGCATTGACTCACATTGAGCCATGTGTTTGTATGTGCTACTATACACTGTTCATTGAGTCTCAGTGAGCCTTTGTTTTGTGTGTCTGTTTACTTGTATAGGCTTGGCATTGAGTCTCAGACAGGTGTGTGTGTGTGTGTGAGTGTCTGTGCGGTGGTATCATCTGCATTGAGTCACACGGCGGTGTGTGTGAGAGTGTGTGTGTGTGCAGGTACAGGCTGGTATTGAATGACAGTGAGCCGTGTGTGTGCCTGTGTGTGTGTGTGTGCTGGATTAGGCAGAGCATTGAGTCTCAGGTGTGTGTATGTGTGTGTGTATGCTGGTATGGTCTCTGCATTGATTCACTAAGGTGTGTTGTGTGTGTATGTACATGGAGCTGAAGACTGTACACTGATTCACACTGAGCTGTGTGTGTATGTGTGTGTTTGTGTCATGGTATGGGCTTGGCATTGAGTCACTGAGGTGTGTGTTTGTGTGTGTATACCTGGAACTACAGACTGTGCACTGATTCACAATGAGCCATGTGTGAATGTGTGTATGTGATAGTATAGGGTGTGCATAGAGTCACAAAGAGCCGTGCATATGTGTCTTTGCATGGGTGTTGTGGTATAGGGTCTTCATTGTGTCACAGTGACTGTGCGTATGTGTGTGTGTGTGTGTTTGTGATGGTATAGTACGTGCATTGAATCAGAGAGAGCCATGCATGTGTCTCTGTGTGTGTGTGCTGGCATAGGCATTACATTGAGTCACAGTGAGCCATGTGTTTGTATGTTGGTGTAGACTCTGCATTGAGTCACAGTAAGCCTTGTGTGTGTGCCAGTACAGGTTGTGCATTGAGTCAGTGAGTCATATATGTGTGTGTGTTTGTGTGTGTGTGTGCTTGTTTAGACAGTGCATTGAGTCCAATGAGCAGTGTATGTTTGTGTGTGTGTGTGTGTGCTGTTAGGTAATGTGCATTGAGTCACAGTAGCTCTGTGTGTGTTTTTGAATACCTCTGGGCTGGCATAGGCTGAGAATTGAGTCACAGTGTGGTGTGTGTGTGAGTGTTCATGTGTGTGCAAGTATAGGCTGGACATTGAAGCACAGTGAGCTGTGTGTGTTTGTGTGTGTGCTGATATAGGCTGCACATTCAGTTACAGTGAGCCGTGTGTGTATGTGAGTGTGCTTGTAGAAGCTGCACACTGGTTAACAGTGAGGTGTGTATGAGTGTGTGTGTGTGCTGTTACATACTGGGCATTCAGTCACAGTTTGCTGTGTGTGTGTGTGCATGCATGTGTGCATTTATAGGCTGTGCCTTGATTCACATTGAACTGTGAGTGTGGGTGTGTGGATGTCTGCCGGTATACATTTTGCATTGTTTCACAATGAGCTGTGTGTGTGTGTGTGTGTGTGTGTTCTGGTATGAGATGTACATTGAGATACAGTGAGCCGTGCATGTGTGTGGCTGTGTGTGTGTGTGTGTGTGCTGCTAGAGGCTGGGCATTGTGTAACACTGAGCCATGTGTTTCTGTGTGTCACTCTATAGACTGTGCATTGAGTCTGTGTGTGTGCATGCATGTGTGCTGGTATAGGCTATGCATTGATTCACATTGAGTTAGTGTGTGGTTGTGCATGTTGTGTGGCTATATGTTTTGCATTGATTCACTGTGAGCTGTGTGTGTGTGAGTGTGCATGTGTGTGAACATATAGGCTGGACATTGAGTCACAGTGAGGTGTGTGTGTGAGTTTGTGTTTATGTGCAGTGGTAAAAGCCACGCAATGAGAACCAGTGATGTTTGTGTCTGATAGTGTGTGTCTTTTCAGGTTTATGCTGGGCATTGAGTCACAGTGAGCCGTGTGTGTGTGTGCATGTGTGTGTTTGTGTGCTGGTATAGGCTGTGCATTGAGTCACAGTGAGGTGTGTGTGTCTGTTCAGGTGTACACTGGGCATTGAGTCTCAGCTTTGTATGTCTGTGTGTGTGTGCTGAGATAGGCTGTGCATTGAGTCACAGTGACATGTGTGTCAGTGTCTGTGTGAGTGTGTAATAGTATAGCTTGTGTGTTCAGACACAGTGAGGTTTGAGTGTGAGTGTGTGTGTGCTGTTAGAGACTGTGGATTGAGTATCAGTGAGCCATGTTTGTTTTTGTGTGTGTGCATGCATGTGTTCTGTTATAAGCTGTGCACTGAGTCACATTGCCGTATTTTTGTGTGTGTGTGTATGCCTGTTGATATAGGCTATGCATTGAGTCACAGTGCTCCGTTAGTGTCTGTGAGGGTTTGTTGGTATAGGCTGTGCACAGGGTCCCAGTGAGCCATCTGTGTGTGTGTGTCTGTGCAAATATGGACAGTGCATTGAGTCACAGTGAGTCATGTGTGTCTCTGGGTGTGTGTGTGTCCACATGTGCTGTGTTCGGTTGCGTGTTTTGTCACAGTAAGCCATGTGTGATTATGTGCTGGTATAGACTGTGAACTGAGTCACATCCATGTGTGTGTGTGTGTGTGTGTGTGTGTGTATGCATGCAGACTAGGCTATGCATTGACTCATAGTGAGCTGTTTATGTGTTTGTGATGGTATAGGCTGTCAATTGATTCACAGTGAGCTGTTTGTGTGTGCATGTGCTGATATAGTTTGAGCATTGAGTCACAGTTTGGCTGTGAGTTTGTTTTGCCGGTACAAGATGTACACCGAGTTACAGTGAGCCATAGGTGTCTGTGGCTTTGTGTGTATGTGTGTGCCTATATAGGTGGTGCAGTAAGTCACAGTGAGCTGTGAGTGTGGGTGTGATGCTAGTATAGACTGTGAACTGAGTCACAGAGAACCATGTGTGTGTGTGTGTGTGTGTGTTGTTTGCTTCAAGTTAATGTGCATTGAGTCACAGTGAGCTCTGTGTGTGTTTGTGAATACCTCTGGGCTGGTATAGGCTGAGCATTGAGTCACAGTGAGGTGTGTGTGTGAGTGTGCGTGTGTGTGCAAGTATAGGCTGGGCATTGAGTCACAGTGAGCTGTGTGTTTTCGTGTGTGTGCTGGTATAGGCTGCGCATTCAGTCACAGTGAGCCATGTGTATGTGTGAGTGCTCTTGTAGAGGCTGCACATTGAATCACAGTGAGGTGTGTGTGTGATTGTGTGTGTGTGTGCTGTTCCATTCTGTGCATTCTGTCACAGTTAGCCATGTGTGTGTGTGTGCATTTGTGTGTGATTTTATAAGCTGTGCATTGATTCACATTGAACTGTGTGTATGGGTGTGTGCTGGTGTATGCTTTGCATTTTTCACAGTCATCTGGGGGTATGTGTGTCTGTGTGTTGTGCTACAGGCTGAGCATTGTGTCACAGTGAAGTGTGTTTGTGGGAGTGTGCATGTGTCTGCATCTAAAGGCTGGCTATTAGTCACAGTGTGCCTTGTGTGTTTGTGTATGTTTCTGTACTGGTATAGGCTGTGCATTCATTCACAGTGAGGTGTGTTTGTGTGTCTGTCCTGGCGTAGGCTGGTTATTGGGTGACAGTGAGCCATGTGTGTGTGTGTGCTTGTAAAATCTGTGAACTGAGTCATGGCCATGTTTGTGTGTGTGAATGCTGGTATAGTTTATGCATTGACACATAGTGATACACGTGTGTGTTTCGTGATGGTATAAGCCATGCACTGAGTGTGAGTGAGCTGTTTTCATGTGTGCATGCTGGTATATTCTGAACTTTGAGTCACAGTGTGGTGTGTGGCCGTGTATGTGTGTGTGTGTGTGTGTGTGTGTTCCGGTATAAGATGTACATTGAGATACAGTGAGCCGTGCATATGTGTGGCTGTGTGTGTGGGTGTGTGTGTGTGCTGCTAGAGGCTGCGCATTGTGTAACACGGAGCCATGGGTGTGTTGTGTGTTGGTGGGCTTTCATTGATTCAATGGGTGTGTGTGTCTGTGTTTGTTGTGCTAAAGACTGCATTGAGTCACAGTGAGTCGTGTGTGTGTGTGCTGGTATAGACGATTGATTGAGTCACGGTCAGCCATGTGTGTGTGCATGTTGGTATGTGTGTGTGTTCTTCTATAGGTTGTGCATTGAGTCACAGCGAACCCTGTATCTGTGCAGGTGTGTATGTGTGGTGCTGGTATAGGCTGTGCATTGAGTGACACTGAGGTGTGTGTGTATGCTTGTGTGTTTTGGTATACATTGTACATTGAGTCACAGTGCTGTGTGTTTGTGTGCACGCTGGTATAGTCTGTGCATTGAGTCACAGTGATGTGTGTGTGTCTGCGTGTTCTGGTATAGGCTGACCATTGTGTCACATTGAGGTGTGTGTGTGTGCTGGCATAGGCTGCACTTTTTGTCACAGTGAGGTGTGTGTGTGTGTATGTGTAGGTAGAGGCTGTGCATTGAGTCACAGTGTGGGGGTGTGTGTGATGTTATATGCTGTGCACTAGGACACAGTGAGCCATGTGTGTGTGCTGGTATAATCTGACCATTGAGTCACAGTGTGGTGTGGTGTGTGTGCCTTTGCTGGTATGGATTGTGCATTGAATCCCAGCCCTGTGTTAATGTTTATGTATTTGGTGCTGTAGAGTCTGCATGAGTCACAGTAAGGTGTGTGTGTGTGCTGCTATAGGCTGAGAATTGAGTAACACCTAGGTGAGTGTATGTGTATGTGTATGCTGATAAGGGATTTGCATTGAATCAGTGAGCGGTGTGTGTGTGTGTGTGTACTGCTATAGGCTGTGCGCTGAGCCACATTAAGGTGTGTTTCTGTGTATGTGTGTGTGGGTATAGGCTATGCATTGACTCACATTGAGCCATGTGTTTGTATGTGCTAGTATACACTGTTCATTGAGTCTCAGTGAACCATGGTTGTGTGTGTCTGTTTACTTGTATGGGCTTGGCATTGAGTCACAGTGAGGTGTGTGTGTGTGTCTGTGTGGTGGTATAAGCTGCATTGAGTCACACGGCGTGGTGTGTGAGAGTGTGTGTGTGTGCGGGTACAGGCTGGTATTGAACCACAGTGAGCTGTGTGTGTGTGTGTGTGTGCTGCAATAGGCAGAGCATTGAGTCTCAGGTGTGTGTATATGTGTGTGTATGTTGGTATGGTCTCTGCATTAATTCACTAAGGTGTGTTGTGTGTGTATGTACATGGAGCTGAAGACCGTATACTGATTCACAGTGAGCTGTGTGTGTATGTGTGTGTGTGTGTGATGGTATGGGCTTTTCATTGAATCACTGAGGTGTGTGTCTGTGTGTGTATACCTGGAACTACAGACTGTGCACTGATTCACAACGAGCCATGTGTGAATGTGTGTATGTGATAGTATAGGGTGTGCATAGAGTCACAAAGAGCCGTGCATATGTGTCTTTGCATGGGTGTTGTGGTATAGGCTGTGTACTGTGGCACAGTGACTGTGCGTGTGTGTGTGTGTTTGTGTTTGTGATGGTATAGTGCGTGCATTGAATAAGAGAGAGCCATGCATGTGTCTCTTTGTGTGTGTGCTGGCATAGGCATTACATTGCATCACAGTGAGCCATGTGTTTGTATGCTGGTGTAGACTCTGCCTTGAGTCACAGTAAGCCTTGTGTGTGTGCCAGTACAGGCTATGCATTGAGTCAGTGAGTCATATATGTGTGTGTGTGTGTGTGTGTTTGTGTGCTGGTATGTGCAGTACATTGAGTTCAAGAGAGCCGTGTATGTTTGTGTGTGTGTGTGTGTGTGTGTGCTGCTATAGGTGGTTCCCTGAGTCACAGTCAGGTATGTGTGAGTGTGTGTTTGTGTGTTCTTGTATAGGCTGTGCATTAATCCACAGTGAGCCATGTGTGTATGCTGGTATAGTAGGTGCATTGAGTCACAGTGATGGTTATGTTTGTGTGTGTGTGTGTGCTGCAGTAGGCTGTGAATTGAGTCACAGAAGGTGGGTCTTTGTGTGTGTATGTGCAGGTACAGGCTGCGGTTTGAGTCAGAGAGATGGGTGTCTCTGTGTGGTGTAATAGGCTGTGCATTGAATCACAGCAAGCCGTATTTTTGTGTGTATGTGTATTTTTGTATGTGTGTGTGTGTGTGTGATGGTACAGGCTGAACACTGAGTCACTGAGGTGTTCATGTGTGTATGTGGTGCTACAGACTCTTCGTTAGGTCAAACTGAGCCATATGTGTGTGTATGTTTGTGTGTGTGTACAGTTATTGGCTCTGCATTGAGTCATGGTGAACCATGTGTGTGTGGGGAGCTGGTATAGTCACAGCACTGAGTCACAGTTAAATGCGTAGGAGATGTGTGTGTATGTGTGTGTGTGTATTTGCTGGTGTATACTGTGCATTGAGTCACAGTTAGTAGTGCAGTGTGTGTGTGTCTGTGATGGTGTGGACTGTGTTTTTATCCACTTTGACATGAACGAGTGTGTGTGTGTGTATCTGTGTGTGTGTGTGTGTGTGTGCTAGCACTGAATGACCATTGAGACAGAGGGGGCTCTGTGTGTGTCTGTGTGTGTGCTGGTATAGACTCTGTATTGATTCACTGTGAGCTGTGTGTTTAAGTGTTTGCTCGTATAGGCAGTGCATTGAGTCTCAGTGAGGTGTTTCTGTGTGTGTGTGCTGGTACAGAAAGCTTTTTCAGTCACAGTCAGGTGTGTGTGTGTGTGCATGTGATTTTGTGTGCTGGTATGGGCTTTATTGTGCTGGTATGGGTTTTATTGAGTAATGGGTGTGTGTGTGAGTGTGTGGTGATACAGACTTCATTGATTCACAGCGAGCTGTGTGTGTGTGTCCTGGTATAGGTGATTGACTGAGTACCAGTGAGCCATGTGTGACTGCGTGTTGGTGTGTGTGTGTGTTCTTGTATAGGCTGTGCATTGATTCACAGTGAGCCAAGTGTGTATGCTGTCATAGGAGGTGCATTGAGTCACAGTGATGGTTGTGTTTGTGTGTGTGTGTTTGTGCTGCAGTAGGCTGTGAATTGAGTACCAGAAGGTGGGTCTTTGTGTGTGTATGTGCAGGTACAGGCTGCGGTTTGAGTTAGAGTGATGGGTGTCTCTGTGTGGTGTTATAGGCTGTGCATTGAATCACAGTGAGCCGTGTGTGTGTGTGTGTGTGTGCTGGAATAGGCAGAGCATTGAGTCTCAGGTGTGTGTATGTGTGTGTGTATGCTGGTATGGTCTCTGCATTGATTCACTAAGGTGTGTTGTGTGTGTATGTACATGGAGCTGAAGACTGTACACTGATTCACACTGAGCTGTGTGTGTATATGTGTGTGATGGTATGGGCTTGGCATTGAGTCACTGAGGTGTGTGTTTGTGTGTGTATACCTGGAACTACAGACTGTGCACTGATTCACAATGAGCCATGTGTGAATGTGTGTATGTGATAGTATAGGGTGTGCATAGAGTCACAAAGAGCCGTGCATATGTGTCTTTGCATGGGTGTTGTGGTATAGGGTCTTCATTGTGTCACAGTGACTGTGCGTGTGTGTGTGTGTGTGTGTTTGTGATGGTATAGTACATGCATTGAATCAGAGAGAGCCATGCATGTGTCTCTGTGTGTGTGTGCTGGCATAGGCATTACATTGAGTCACAGTGAGCCATGTGTTTGTATGTTGGTGTAGACTCTGCATTGAGTCACAGTAAGCCTTGTGTGTGTGCCAGTACAGGTTGTGCATTGAGTCAGTGAGTCATATGTGTGTGTGTGTTTGTGTGTGTGTGTGCTTGTTTAGACAGTGCATTGAGTCCAATGAGCAGTGTATGTTTGTGTGTGTGTGTGTGTGTGCTGTTAGGTAATGTGCATTGAGTCACAGTAGCTCTGTGTGTGTTTTTGAATACCTCTGGGCTGGCATAGGCTGAGAATTGAGTCACAGTGTGGTGTGTGTGTGAGTGTTCATGTGTGTGCAAGTATAGGCTGGACATTGAAGCACAGTGAGCTGTGTGTGTTTGTGTGTGTGCTGATATAGGCTGCACATTCAGTTACAGTGAGCTGTGTGTGTATGTGAGTGTGCTTGTAGAAGCTGCACACTGGTTAACAGTGAGGTGTGTATGAGTGTGTGTGTGTGCTGTTACATACTGGGCATTCAGTCACAGTTTGCTGTGTGTGTGTGTGCATGCATGTGTGCTTTTATAGGCTGTGCCTTGATTCACATTGAACTGTGAGTGTGGGTGTGTGGATGTCTGCTGGTATACATTTTGCATTGTTTCACAATGAGCTGTGTGTGTGTGTGTGTGTGTGTGTTCTGGTATGAGATGTACATTGAGATACAGTGAGCCGTGCATGTGTGTGGCTGTGTGTGTGTGTGTGTGCTGCTAGAGGCTGGGCATTGTGTAACACTGAGCTATGTGTTTCTGTGTGTCACTCTATAGACTGTGCATTGAGTCTGTGTGTGTGCATGCATGTGTGCTGGTATAGGCTATGCATTGATTCACATTGAGTTAGTGTGTGGTTGTGCATGTTGTGTGGCTATATGTTTTGCATTGATTCACTGTGAGCTGTGTGTGTGTGAGTGTGCATGTGTGTGAACATATAGGCTGGACATTGAGTCACAGTGAGGTGTGTGTGTGAGTTTGTGTTTATGTGCAGTGGTAAAAGCCACGCAATGAGAACCAGTGATGTTTGTGTCTGATAGTGTGTGTCTTTTCAGGTTTATGCTGGGCATTGAGTCACAGTGAGCCGTGTGTGTGTGTGCATGTGTGTGTTTGTGTGCTGGTATAGGCTGTGCATTGAGTCACAGTGAGGTGTGTGTGTCTGTTCAGGTGTACACTGGGCATTGAGTCTCAGCTTTGTATGTCTGTGTGTGTGTGCTGAGATAGGCTGTGCATTGAGTCACAGTGACATGTGTGTCAGTGTCTGTGTGAGTGTGTATTCAGACACAGTGAGGTTTGAGTGTGAGTGTGTGTGTGCTGTTAGAGACTGTGGATTGAGTATCAGTGAGCCATGTTTGTTTTTGTGTGTGTGCATGCATGTGTTCTGTTATAAGCTGTGCACTGAGTCACATTGCCGTATTTTTGTGTGTGTGTGTATGCCTGTTGATATAGGCTATGCATTGAGTCACAGTGCTCCGTTAGTGTCTGTGAGGGTTTGTTGGTATAGGCTGTGCACAGGGTCCCAGTGAGCCATCTGTGTGTGTGTGTGTCTGTGCAAATATGGACAGTGCATTGAGTCACAGTGAGTCATGTGTGTCTCTGGGTGTGTGTGTGTCCACATGTGCTGTGTTCGGTTGCGTGTTTTGTCACAGTAAGCCATGTGTGATTATGTGCTGGTATAGACTGTGAACTGAGTCACGGCCATGTGTGTGTGTGTGTGTATGCATGCAGACTAGGCTATGCATTGACTCATAGTGAGCTGTTTATGTGTTTGTGATGGTATAGGCTGTCAATTGATTCACAGTGAGCTGTTTGCGTGTGCATGTGCTGATATAGTTTGAGCATTGAGTCACAGTTTGGCTGTGAGTTTGTTTTGCCGGTACAAGATGTACACCGAGTTACAGTGAGCCGTAGGTGTCTGTGGCTTTGTGTGTATGTGTGTGCCTATATAGGTGGTGCAGTAAGTCACAGTGAGCTGTGAGTGTGGGTGTGATGCTAGTATAGACTGTGAACTGAGTCACAGAGAACCATGTGTGTGTGTGTGTGTGTGTTGTTTGCTTCAAGTTAATGTGCATTGAGTCACAGTGAGCTCTGTGTGTGTTTGTGAATACCTCTGGGCTGGTATAGGCTGAGCATTGAGTCACAGTGAGGTGTGTGTGTGAGTGTGCGTGTGTGTGCAAGTATAGGCTGGGCATTGAGTCACAGTGAGCTGTGTGTTTTCGTGTGTGTGCTGGTATAGGCTGCGCATTCAGTCACAGTGAGCCATGTGTATGTGTGAGTGCTCTTGTAGAGGCTGCACATTGAATCACAGTGAGGTGTGTGTGTGATTGTGTGTGTGTGTGCTGTTCCATTCTGTGCATTCTGTCACAGTTAGCCGTGTGTGTGTGTGCATTTGTGTGTGATTTTATAAGCTGTGCATTGATTCACATTGAACTGTGTGTATGGGTGTGTGCTGGTGTATGCTTTGCATTTTTCACAGTCATCTGGGGGTATGTGTGTCTGTGTGTTGTGCTACAGGCTGAGCATTGTGTCACAGTGAAGTGTGTTTGTGGGAGTGTGCATGTGTCTGCATCTAAAGGCTGGCTATTAGTCACAGTGTGCCTTGTGTGTTTGTGTATGTTTCTGTACTGGTATAGGCTGTGCATTCATTCACAGTGAGGTGTGTTTGTGTGTCTGTCCTGGCGTAGGCTGGTTATTGGGTGACAGTGAGCCATGTGTGTGTGTGTGCTTGTAAAATCTGTGAACTGAGTCATGGCCATGTTTGTGTGTGTGAATGCTGGTATAGTTTATGCATTGACACATAGTGATACACGTGTGTGTTTCGTGATGGTATAAGCCATGCACTGAGTGTGAGTGAGCTGTTTTCATGTGTGCATGCTGGTATATTCTGAACTTTGAGTCACAGTGTGGTGTGTGGCCGTGTATGTGTGTGTGTGTGTGTGTGTGTGTTCCGGTATAAGATGTACATTGAGATACAGTGAGCCGTGCATATGTGTGGCTGTGTGTGTGGGTGTGTGTGTGTGCTGCTAGAGGCTGCGCATTGTGTAACACGGAGCCATGGGTGTGTTGTGTGTTGGTGGGCTTTCATTGATTCAATGGGTGTGTGTGTCTGTGTTTGTTGTGCTAAAGACTGCATTGAGTCACAGTGAGTCGTGTGTGTGTGTGCTGGTATAGACGATTGATTGAGTCACGGTCAGCCATGTGTGTGTGCATGTTGGTATGTGTGTGTGTTCTTCTATAGGTTGTGCATTGAGTCACAGCGAACCCTGTATCTGTGCAGGTGTGTATGTGTGGTGCTGGTATAGGCTGTGCATTGAGTGACACTGAGGTGTGTGTGTATGCTTGTGTGTTTTGGTATACATTGTACATTGAGTCACAGTGCTGTGTGTTTGTGTGCACGCTGGTATAGTCTGTGCATTGAGTCACAGTGATGTGTGTGTGTCTGCGTGTTCTGGTATAGGCTGACCATTGTGTCACATTGAGGTGTGTGTGTGTGCTGGCATAGGCTGCACTTTTTGTCACAGTGAGGTGTGTGTGTGTGTATGTGTAGGTAGAGGCTGTGCATTGAGTCACAGTGTGGGGTGTGTGTGTGATGTTATATGCTGTGCACTAGGACACAGTGAGCCATGTGTGTGTGCTGGTATAATCTGACCATTGAGTCACAGTGTGGTGTGGTGTGTGTGCCTTTGCTGGTATGGATTGTGCATTGAATCCCAGCCCTGTGTTAATGTTTGTGTATTTGGTGCTGTAGAGTCTGCATGAGTCACAGTAAGGTGTGTGTGTGTGCTGCTATAGGCTGAGAATTGAGTAACACCTAGGTGAGTGTATGTGTATGTGTATGCTGATAAGGGATTTGCATTGAATCAGTGAGCGGTGTGTGTGTGTGTGTGTACTGCTATAGGCTGTGCACTGAGCCACATTAAGGTGTGTTTCTGTGTATGTGTGTGTGGGTATAGGCTATGCATTGACTCACATTGAGCCATGTGTTTGTATGTGCTAGTATACACTGTTCATTGAGTCTCAGTGAACCATGGTTGTGTGTGTCTGTTTACTTGTATGGGCTTGGCATTGAGTCACAGTGAGGTGTGTGTGTGTGTCTGTGTGGTGGTATAAGCTGCATTGAGTCACACGGCGTGGTGTGTGAGAGTGTGTGTGTGTGCTGGTACAGGCCGGTATTGAATCACAGTGAGCTGTGTGTGTGTGTGTGTGTGCTGCAATAGGCAGAGCATTGAGTCTCAGGTGTGTGTATGTGTGTGTGTATGTTGGTATGGTCTCTGCATTAATTCACTAAGGTGTGTTGTGTGTGTATGTACATGGAGCTGAAGACCGTATACTGATTCACAGTGAGCTGTGTGTGTATGTGTGTGTGTGTGTGATGGTATGGGCTTTGCATTGAGTCACTGAGGGGTGTGTCTGTGTGTGTACAACTGGAACTACAGACTGTGCACTGATTCACAATGAGCCATGTGTGAATGTGTGTATGTGATAGTATAGGGTGTGAATAGAGTCACATTGAGCCGTGCATATGTGTCTTTGCATGGGTGTTGTGGTATAGGCTGTGCATTGTGTCACAGTGACTGTGCGTGTGTGTGTGTGTGTGTGTGTGTGTGTTTGTGATGGTATAGTACGTGCATTGAATCAGAGAGAGCCATGCATGTGTCTCTGTGTGTGTGTGTTGGCATAGGCATTACATTGAGTCACAGTGAGCCATGTGTTTGTATGCTGGTGTAGACTCTGCATTGAGTCACAGTAAGCCTTGTGTGTGTGCCAGTACAGGCTGTGCATTGAGTCAGTGAGTCATATGTGTGTGTGTGTGTGTGTGTGTGCTGGTATAGACAGTGCATTGACTCCAATGAGCTGTGTAAGTTTGTGTGTGAGTGTGCGTGCTGCTATATGTGGTTCACTGAGTCACAGTCAGGTATGTGTGAGTGAGTGTTTGTGTGTTTTGTATAGGTTGTGTATTGATTCACAGTGAGCCCTGTGTGTATGGTGGTATAGGTGGTGCATTGAATCACAGTGATGGTTGTTTTTCTGTGTGTATGCTGCAGTAGGCTGTGAATTGAGTCACAGAAGGTGGGACTTTGTGTGTGTATGTGCAGGTACAAGCTGCAGTTCGAGTCACAGTGATGGGTGTCTCTGTGTGGTGTTATAGGCTGTGTATTGAATCACAGCGAGCCGTATTAGTGTGTGTATGTGTATTTGTGTATGCGTGTGTGTGTGTGATGGTACAGGCTGAACATTGAGTCACTGAGGTGTGCATGTGTGTATGTGGTGCTACAGACTGTTCGTTAGGTCAAACTGAGCCATATCTGTGTGTAGGTGTGTGTGTGTACAGTTATTTGCTGTGCACTGAGTCACAGTGAACCATGTGTGTGTGGGGAGCTGGTATAGTCAGAGCACTGAGTCACAGTTGAATGTGTGGGAGTTGTTTGTGTATGTGTGTATTTGCTGGTGTAGACTGTGCATTGAGTCACAGTGAGTAGTGCGGTGTGTGTGTGCTGTGATGGTGTGGACTGTGGTTTTATCCACTTTGACCTGAACGGCTGTGTGTGTTTGTGTGTGTGTGTGTGTGCTGGCACTAGATGACAATTGAGACAGAGTGGGCTGTGTGTCTGTGTGTGAGCTGGTATAGACTGTATTGAGTCACTGTGAGCTGTGTGTGTATGTGTGCGCTCATATAGGCTGTGCATTGAGTAACAGTGAGTTTGTGTGTGTGTGTGCTGGTACAGGAAGCGTTTTCAGTCACAGTCTCGTGTGTGTGTGTGTGCATGTGAGTTTGTGTGCTGGTATGGGCTTTATGGTGCTGGTATGGGCTTTATTGACTCATGGGTGTGTGTGTGAGTGTGTGGTGATACAGACTGCATTGAGTCACAGTGCGCTGTGTGTGTGTGTGCTGGTATAGGCGATTTATTGAGTACCAGTGAGCCATGTGTGAGTGCGTGTTGGGGTGTGTGTGTGTGTACTGGTATAGGCTGTGCATTGAGTCACAGTGAGGCCTGCATCTGTGCATGTCTGTGTTTGTGTGTGTGTGTTTGCTGGTATAGGCTGAGCTTTGAATCACTCTGAGGTGTGTGTGCATGTGTTGGTAAAATTGTGCCTTGATTCACTGTGCCATGTGAGTGTGTGTGCACGCTGGTATAGGTTGTGCATTGAGTCAGAGTGGGAGGTGTGTGTGTCTGTGTGTTCTGGTATAGGCTGACAATTGAGGCACACTGAGGTCTGTGTGCACATGTGTGTATATGTGTGCTGGTACAGCCTGCTGATTGAGTCATATTGAGTTTTGTGTGTGTGTGTGTGCAGGTAGAGGCAACACATTGAGTCACAGTGAGGTGTATGTGTGTGATGTTATATGCTATGTACTGATTCATAGGGAGGTTTGTGTCTGTGTGTGTGCACTTTCTGGTATAGGATTTGCATTGAATCACACTGAGCTGTGTTTTTGAGTGTCAGTATATGTGCGTGTGTGGAGGTATGGGTTGTGGATTGAGTCACAGTTTGCCGTATGTGCTTCTCTGTGTGTGTATGTCTGCTAGCATATCCTGTGCACTGAGTCACAGGGAGCCTTGTGTGTGTGTGTGTGTCCTGGTATAGAGTGTGCATTGATTCACAGTCAGCCATGTGTGTGTGTGAGTGCACTGGTATAGGATGTGCAGTGAGTCAGAGTGATGTGTGTGTGTGTCTGCGTGTTCTGATATAGGCTGACCATTGTGTAACATTGAGGGTGTGTGTGTTTGTGTGCTGGAATAGGCTGCATATTTTGTCACAGTGAGGTGTGTGTGTGTGTATGTGTAGGTACAGGCTGTGCATTGAGTCACAGTGTGGGGTGTGTGTGTGATGTTATATTCTGTGCACTAGGACACAGTGAGCCGTGTGTGTGTGCTGGTATAATCTGAACATTGAGTCACAGTGTGGTGTGGTGTTGTGCCTTTGCTGGTATGCACTGTGCATTGAATCCCAGCCCTGTGTTAGTGTTTGTGTATTTGGTGCTGTAGAGTCTGCATGAGTCACAGTAAGATGTGTGTGTGTGTACTGCTATAGGCTGTACACTGAGCCATATTAAGGTGTGTTTCTGTGTGTGTGTGTGCGGGTATAGGCTATGCATTGACTCACATTGAGCCATGTGTTTGTATGTGCTACTATACACTGTTCATTGAGTCTCAGTGAGCCTTTGTTTTGTGTGTCTGTTTACTTGTATAGGCTTGGCATTGAGTCTCAGACAGGTGTGTGTGTGTGTGTGAGTGTCTGTGCGGTGGTATCATCTGCATTGAGTCACACGGCGGTGTGTGTGAGAGTGTGTGTGTGTGCAGGTACAGGCTGGTATTGAATGACAGTGAGCCGTGTGTGTGCCTGTGTGTGTGTGTGTGCTGGATTAGGCAGAGCATTGAGTCTCAGGTGTGTGTATGTGTGTGTGTATGCTGGTATGGTCTCTGCATTGATTCACTAAGGTGTGTTGTGTGTGTATGTACATGGAGCTGAAGACTGTACACTGATTCACACTGAGCTGTGTGTGTATGTGTGTGTTTGTGTCATGGTATGGGCTTGGCATTGAGTCACTGAGGTGTGTGTTTGTGTGTGTATACCTGGAACTACAGACTGTGCACTGATTCACAATGAGCCATGTGTGAATGTGTGTATGTGATAGTATAGGGTGTGCATAGAGTCACAAAGAGCCGTGCATATGTGTCTTTGCATGGGTGTTGTGGTATAGGGTCTTCATTGTGTCACAGTGACTGTGCGTATGTGTGTGTGTGTGTGTTTGTGATGGTATAGTACGTGCATTGAATCAGAGAGAGCCATGCATGTGTCTCTGTGTGTGTGTGCTGGCATAGGCATTACATTGAGTCACAGTGAGCCATGTGTTTGTATGTTGGTGTAGACTCTGCATTGAGTCACAGTAAGCCTTGTGTGTGTGCCAGTACAGGTTGTGCATTGAGTCAGTGAGTCATATATGTGTGTGTGTTTGTGTGTGTGTGTGCTTGTTTAGACAGTGCATTGAGTCCAATGAGCAGTGTATGTTTGTGTGTGTGTGTGTGTGCTGTTAGGTAATGTGCATTGAGTCACAGTAGCTCTGTGTGTGTTTTTGAATACCTCTGGGCTGGCATAGGCTGAGAATTGAGTCACAGTGTGGTGTGTGTGTGAGTGTTCATGTGTGTGCAAGTATAGGCTGGACATTGAAGCACAGTGAGCTGTGTGTGTTTGTGTGTGTGCTGATATAGGCTGCACATTCAGTTACAGTGAGCCGTGTGTGTATGTGAGTGTGCTTGTAGAAGCTGCACACTGGTTAACAGTGAGGTGTGTATGAGTGTGTGTGTGTGCTGTTACATACTGGGCATTCAGTCACAGTTTGCTGTGTGTGTGTGTGCATGCATGTGTGCATTTATAGGCTGTGCCTTGATTCACATTGAACTGTGAGTGTGGGTGTGTGGATGTCTGCCGGTATACATTTTGCATTGTTTCACAATGAGCTGTGTGTGTGTGTGTGTGTGTGTGTTCTGGTATGAGATGTACATTGAGATACAGTGAGCCGTGCATGTGTGTGGCTGTGTGTGTGTGTGTGTGTGCTGCTAGAGGCTGGGCATTGTGTAACACTGAGCCATGTGTTTCTGTGTGTCACTCTATAGACTGTGCATTGAGTCTGTGTGTGTGCATGCATGTGTGCTGGTATAGGCTATGCATTGATTCACATTGAGTTAGTGTGTGGTTGTGCATGTTGTGTGGCTATATGTTTTGCATTGATTCACTGTGAGCTGTGTGTGTGTGAGTGTGCATGTGTGTGAACATATAGGCTGGACATTGAGTCACAGTGAGGTGTGTGTGTGAGTTTGTGTTTATGTGCAGTGGTAAAAGCCACGCAATGAGAACCAGTGATGTTTGTGTCTGATAGTGTGTGTCTTTTCAGGTTTATGCTGGGCATTGAGTCACAGTGAGCCGTGTGTGTGTGTGCATGTGTGTGTTTGTGTGCTGGTATAGGCTGTGCATTGAGTCACAGTGAGGTGTGTGTGTCTGTTCAGGTGTACACTGGGCATTGAGTCTCAGCTTTGTATGTCTGTGTGTGTGTGCTGAGATAGGCTGTGCATTGAGTCACAGTGACATGTGTGTCAGTGTCTGTGTGAGTGTGTAATAGTATAGCTTGTGTGTTCAGACACAGTGAGGTTTGAGTGTGAGTGTGTGTGTGCTGTTAGAGACTGTGGATTGAGTATCAGTGAGCCATGTTTGTTTTTGTGTGTGTGCATGCATGTGTTCTGTTATAAGCTGTGCACTGAGTCACATTGCCGTATTTTTGTGTGTGTGTGTATGCCTGTTGATATAGGCTATGCATTGAGTCACAGTGCTCCGTTAGTGTCTGTGAGGGTTTGTTGGTATAGGCTGTGCACAGGGTCCCAGTGAGCCATCTGTGTGTGTGTGTCTGTGCAAATATGGACAGTGCATTGAGTCACAGTGAGTCATGTGTGTCTCTGGGTGTGTGTGTGTCCACATGTGCTGTGTTCGGTTGCGTGTTTTGTCACAGTAAGCCATGTGTGATTATGTGCTGGTATAGACTGTGAACTGAGTCACATCCATGTGTGTGTGTGTGTGTGTGTGTGTGTGTATGCATGCAGACTAGGCTATGCATTGACTCATAGTGAGCTGTTTATGTGTTTGTGATGGTATAGGCTGTCAATTGATTCACAGTGAGCTGTTTGTGTGTGCATGTGCTGATATAGTTTGAGCATTGAGTCACAGTTTGGCTGTGAGTTTGTTTTGCCGGTACAAGATGTACACCGAGTTACAGTGAGCCATAGGTGTCTGTGGCTTTGTGTGTATGTGTGTGCCTATATAGGTGGTGCAGTAAGTCACAGTGAGCTGTGAGTGTGGGTGTGATGCTAGTATAGACTGTGAACTGAGTCACAGAGAACCATGTGTGTGTGTGTGTGTGTGTGTTGTTTGCTTCAAGTTAATGTGCATTGAGTCACAGTGAGCTCTGTGTGTGTTTGTGAATACCTCTGGGCTGGTATAGGCTGAGCATTGAGTCACAGTGAGGTGTGTGTGTGAGTGTGCGTGTGTGTGCAAGTATAGGCTGGGCATTGAGTCACAGTGAGCTGTGTGTTTTCGTGTGTGTGCTGGTATAGGCTGCGCATTCAGTCACAGTGAGCCATGTGTATGTGTGAGTGCTCTTGTAGAGGCTGCACATTGAATCACAGTGAGGTGTGTGTGTGATTGTGTGTGTGTGTGCTGTTCCATTCTGTGCATTCTGTCACAGTTAGCCATGTGTGTGTGTGTGCATTTGTGTGTGATTTTATAAGCTGTGCATTGATTCACATTGAACTGTGTGTATGGGTGTGTGCTGGTGTATGCTTTGCATTTTTCACAGTCATCTGGGGGTATGTGTGTCTGTGTGTTGTGCTACAGGCTGAGCATTGTGTCACAGTGAAGTGTGTTTGTGGGAGTGTGCATGTGTCTGCATCTAAAGGCTGGCTATTAGTCACAGTGTGCCTTGTGTGTTTGTGTATGTTTCTGTACTGGTATAGGCTGTGCATTCATTCACAGTGAGGTGTGTTTGTGTGTCTGTCCTGGCGTAGGCTGGTTATTGGGTGACAGTGAGCCATGTGTGTGTGTGTGCTTGTAAAATCTGTGAACTGAGTCATGGCCATGTTTGTGTGTGTGAATGCTGGTATAGTTTATGCATTGACACATAGTGATACACGTGTGTGTTTCGTGATGGTATAAGCCATGCACTGAGTGTGAGTGAGCTGTTTTCATGTGTGCATGCTGGTATATTCTGAACTTTGAGTCACAGTGTGGTGTGTGGCCGTGTATGTGTGTGTGTGTGTGTGTGTGTGTGTTCCGGTATAAGATGTACATTGAGATACAGTGAGCCGTGCATATGTGTGGCTGTGTGTGTGGGTGTGTGTGTGTGCTGCTAGAGGCTGCGCATTGTGTAACACGGAGCCATGGGTGTGTTGTGTGTTGGTGGGCTTTCATTGATTCAATGGGTGTGTGTGTCTGTGTTTGTTGTGCTAAAGACTGCATTGAGTCACAGTGAGTCGTGTGTGTGTGTGCTGGTATAGACGATTGATTGAGTCACGGTCAGCCATGTGTGTGTGCATGTTGGTATGTGTGTGTGTTCTTCTATAGGTTGTGCATTGAGTCACAGCGAACCCTGTATCTGTGCAGGTGTGTATGTGTGGTGCTGGTATAGGCTGTGCATTGAGTGACACTGAGGTGTGTGTGTATGCTTGTGTGTTTTGGTATACATTGTACATTGAGTCACAGTGCTGTGTGTTTGTGTGCACGCTGGTATAGTCTGTGCATTGAGTCACAGTGATGTGTGTGTGTCTGCGTGTTCTGGTATAGGCTGACCATTGTGTCACATTGAGGTGTGTGTGTGTGCTGGCATAGGCTGCACTTTTTGTCACAGTGAGGTGTGTGTGTGTGTATGTGTAGGTACAGGCTGTGCATTGAGTCACAGTGTGGGGGTGTGTGTGATGTTATATGCTGTGCACTAGGACACAGTGAGCCATGTGTGTGTGCTGGTATAATCTGACCATTGAGTCACAGTGTGGTGTGGTGTGTGTGCCTTTGCTGGTATGGATTGTGCATTGAATCCCAGCCCTGTGTTAATGTTTATGTATTTGGTGCTGTAGAGTCTGCATGAGTCACAGTAAGGTGTGTGTGTGTGCTGCTATAGGCTGAGAATTGAGTAACACCTAGGTGAGTGTATGTGTATGTGTATGCTGATAAGGGATTTGCATTGAATCAGTGAGCGGTGTGTGTGTGTGTGTGTACTGCTATAGGCTGTGCGCTGAGCCACATTAAGGTGTGTTTCTGTGTATGTGTGTGTGGGTATAGGCTATGCATTGACTCACATTGAGCCATGTGTTTGTATGTGCTAGTATACACTGTTCATTGAGTCTCAGTGAACCATGGTTGTGTGTGTCTGTTTACTTGTATGGGCTTGGCATTGAGTCACAGTGAGGTGTGTGTGTGTGTCTGTGTGGTGGTATAAGCTGCATTGAGTCACACGGCGTGGTGTGTGAGAGTGTGTGTGTGTGCGGGTACAGGCTGGTATTGAACCACAGTGAGCTGTGTGTGTGTGTGTGTGTGCTGCAATAGGCAGAGCATTGAGTCTCAGGTGTGTGTATATGTGTGTGTATGTTGGTATGGTCTCTGCATTAATTCACTAAGGTGTGTTGTGTGTGTATGTACATGGAGCTGAAGACCGTATACTGATTCACAGTGAGCTGTGTGTGTATGTGTGTGTGTGTGTGATGGTATGGGCTTTTCATTGAATCACTGAGGTGTGTGTCTGTGTGTGTATACCTGGAACTACAGACTGTGCACTGATTCACAACGAGCCATGTGTGAATGTGTGTATGTGATAGTATAGGGTGTGCATAGAGTCACAAAGAGCCGTGCATATGTGTCTTTGCATGGGTGTTGTGGTATAGGCTGTGTACTGTGGCACAGTGACTGTGCGTGTGTGTGTGTGTTTGTGTTTGTGATGGTATAGTGCGTGCATTGAATAAGAGAGAGCCATGCATGTGTCTCTGTGTGTGTGTGCTGGCATAGGCATTACATTGCATCACAGTGAGCCATGTGTTTGTATGCTGGTGTAGACTCTGCCTTGAGTCACAGTAAGCCTTGTGTGTGTGCCAGTACAGGCTATGCATCGAGTCAGTGAGTCATATCTGTGTGTGTGTGTGTGTGTTTGTGTGCTGGTATGTGCAGTGCATTGAGTTCAAGAGAGCCGTGTATGTTTGTGTGTGTGTGTGTGTGTGTGTGTGTGCTGCTATAGGTGGTTCCCTGAGTCACAGTCAGGTATGTGTGAGTGTGTGTTTGTGTGTTCTTGTATAGGCTGTGCATTAATCCACAGTGAGCCATGTGTGTATGCTGGTACAGGAGGTGCATTGAGTCACAGTGATGGTTGTGTTTGTGTGTGTGTGTGCTGCAGTAGGCTGTGAATTGAGTCACAGAAGGTGGGTCTTTGTGTGTGTATGTGCAGATACAGGCTGCGGTTTGAGTCAGAGAGATGGGTGTCTCTGTGTGGTGTAATAGGCTGTGCATTGAATCACAGCAAGCTGTATTTTTGTGTGTATGTGTATTTTTGTATGTGTGTGTGTGTGTGATGGTACAGGCTGAACACTGAGTCACTGAGGTGTTCATGTGTGTATGTGGTGCTACAGACTCTTCGTTAGGTCAAACTGAGCCATATGTGTGTGTATGTTTGTGTGTGTGTACAGTTATTGGCTCTGCATTGAGTCATGGTGAACCATGTGTGTGTGGGGAGCTGGTATAGTCACAGCACTGAGTCACAGTTAAATGTGTAGGAGATGTGTGTGTATGTGTGTGTGTGTATTTGCTGGTGTATACTGTGCATTGAGTCACAGTTAGTAATGCAGTGTGTGTGTGTCTGTGATGGTGTGGACTGTGATTTTATCCACTTTGACATGAACGAGTGTGTGTGTGTGTATCTCTGTGTGTGTGTGTGTGCTAGCACTGAATGACCATTGAGACAGAGGGGGCTCTGTGTGTGTCTGTGTGTGTGCTGGTATAGACTCTGTATTGATTCACTGTGAGCTGTGTGTTTAAGTGTTTGCTCGTATAGGCAGTGCATTGAGTCTCAGTTAGGTGTTTCTGTGTGTCTGTGCTGGTACAGAAAGATTTTCAGTCACAGTCAGGTGTGTGTGTGTGTGCATGTGATTTTGTGTGCTGGTATGGGCTTTATTGTGCTGGTATGGGTTTTATTGAGTAATGGGTGTGTGTGTGAGTGTGTGGTGATACAGACTTCATTGATTCACAGCGAGCTGTGTGTGTGTGTCCTGGTATAGGTGATTGACTGAGTACCAGTGAGCCATGTGTGACTGCGTGTTGGTGTGTGTGTGTGTTCTTGTATAGGCTGTGCATTGATTCACAGTGAGCCAAGTGTGTATGCTGTCATAGGAGGTGCATTGAGTCACAGTGATGGTTGTGTTTGTGTGTGTGTGTTTGTGCTGCAGTAGGCTGTGAATTGAGTACCAGAAGGTGGGTCTTTGTGTGTGTATGTGCAGGTACAGGCTGCGGTTTGAGTTAGAGTGATGGGTGTCTCTGTGTGGTGTTATAGGCTGTGCATTGAATCACAGTGAGCCGTGTGTGTGTGTGTGTGTGCTGGAATAGGCAGAGCATTGAGTCTCAGGTGTGTGTATGTGTGTGTGTATGCTGGTATGGTCTCTGCATTGATTCACTAAGGTGTGTTGTGTGTGTATGTACATGGAGCTGAAGACTGTACACTGATTCACACTGAGCTGTGTGTGTATATGTGTGTGATGGTATGGGCTTGGCATTGAGTCACTGAGGTGTGTGTTTGTGTGTGTATACCTGGAACTACAGACTGTGCACTGATTCACAATGAGCCATGTGTGAATGTGTGTATGTGATAGTATAGGGTGTGCATAGAGTCACAAAGAGCCGTGCATATGTGTCTTTGCATGGGTGTTGTGGTATAGGGTCTTCATTGTGTCACAGTGACTGTGCGTGTGTGTGTGTGTGTGTGTTTGTGATGGTATAGTACATGCATTGAATCAGAGAGAGCCATGCATGTGTCTCTGTGTGTGTGTGCTGGCATAGGCATTACATTGAGTCACAGTGAGCCATGTGTTTGTATGTTGGTGTAGACTCTGCATTGAGTCACAGTAAGCCTTGTGTGTGTGCCAGTACAGGTTGTGCATTGAGTCAGTGAGTCATATGTGTGTGTGTGTTTGTGTGTGTGTGTGCTTGTTTAGACAGTGCATTGAGTCCAATGAGCAGTGTATGTTTGTGTGTGTGTGTGTGTGTGCTGTTAGGTAATGTGCATTGAGTCACAGTAGCTCTGTGTGTGTTTTTGAATACCTCTGGGCTGGCATAGGCTGAGAATTGAGTCACAGTGTGGTGTGTGTGTGAGTGTTCATGTGTGTGCAAGTATAGGCTGGACATTGAAGCACAGTGAGCTGTGTGTGTTTGTGTGTGTGCTGATATAGGCTGCACATTCAGTTACAGTGAGCTGTGTGTGTATGTGAGTGTGCTTGTAGAAGCTGCACACTGGTTAACAGTGAGGTGTGTATGAGTGTGTGTGTGTGCTGTTACATACTGGGCATTCAGTCACAGTTTGCTGTGTGTGTGTGTGCATGCATGTGTGCTTTTATAGGCTGTGCCTTGATTCACATTGAACTGTGAGTGTGGGTGTGTGGATGTCTGCTGGTATACATTTTGCATTGTTTCACAATGAGCTGTGTGTGTGTGTGTGTGTGTGTGTTCTGGTATGAGATGTACATTGAGATACAGTGAGCCGTGCATGTGTGTGGCTGTGTGTGTGTGTGTGTGCTGCTAGAGGCTGGGCATTGTGTAACACTGAGCTATGTGTTTCTGTGTGTCACTCTATAGACTGTGCATTGAGTCTGTGTGTGTGCATGCATGTGTGCTGGTATAGGCTATGCATTGATTCACATTGAGTTAGTGTGTGGTTGTGCATGTTGTGTGGCTATATGTTTTGCATTGATTCACTGTGAGCTGTGTGTGTGTGAGTGTGCATGTGTGTGAACATATAGGCTGGACATTGAGTCACAGTGAGGTGTGTGTGTGAGTTTGTGTTTATGTGCAGTGGTAAAAGCCACGCAATGAGAACCAGTGATGTTTGTGTCTGATAGTGTGTGTCTTTTCAGGTTTATGCTGGGCATTGAGTCACAGTGAGCCGTGTGTGTGTGTGCATGTGTGTGTTTGTGTGCTGGTATAGGCTGTGCATTGAGTCACAGTGAGGTGTGTGTGTCTGTTCAGGTGTACACTGGGCATTGAGTCTCAGCTTTGTATGTCTGTGTGTGTGTGCTGAGATAGGCTGTGCATTGAGTCACAGTGACATGTGTGTCAGTGTCTGTGTGAGTGTGTATTCAGACACAGTGAGGTTTGAGTGTGAGTGTGTGTGTGCTGTTAGAGACTGTGGATTGAGTATCAGTGAGCCATGTTTGTTTTTGTGTGTGTGCATGCATGTGTTCTGTTATAAGCTGTGCACTGAGTCACATTGCCGTATTTTTGTGTGTGTGTGTATGCCTGTTGATATAGGCTATGCATTGAGTCACAGTGCTCCGTTAGTGTCTGTGAGGGTTTGTTGGTATAGGCTGTGCACAGGGTCCCAGTGAGCCATCTGTGTGTGTGTGTCTGTGCAAATATGGACAGTGCATTGAGTCACAGTGAGTCATGTGTGTCTCTGGGTGTGTGTGTGTCCACATGTGCTGTGTTCGGTTGCGTGTTTTGTCACAGTAAGCCATGTGTGATTATGTGCTGGTATAGACTGTGAACTGAGTCACGGCCATGTGTGTGTGTGTGTGTATGCATGCAGACTAGGCTATGCATTGACTCATAGTGAGCTGTTTATGTGTTTGTGATGGTATAGGCTGTCAATTGATTCACAGTGAGCTGTTTGCGTGTGCATGTGCTGATATAGTTTGAGCATTGAGTCACAGTTTGGCTGTGAGTTTGTTTTGCCGGTACAAGATGTACACCGAGTTACAGTGAGCCGTAGGTGTCTGTGGCTTTGTGTGTATGTGTGTGCCTATATAGGTGGTGCAGTAAGTCACAGTGAGCTGTGAGTGTGGGTGTGATGCTAGTATAGACTGTGAACTGAGTCACAGAGAACCATGTGTGTGTGTGTGTGTGTGTGTTGTTTGCTTCAAGTTAATGTGCATTGAGTCACAGTGAGCTCTGTGTGTGTTTGTGAATACCTCTGGGCTGGTATAGGCTGAGCATTGAGTCACAGTGAGGTGTGTGTGTGAGTGTGCGTGTGTGTGCAAGTATAGGCTGGGCATTGAGTCACAGTGAGCTGTGTGTTTTCGTGTGTGTGCTGGTATAGGCTGCGCATTCAGTCACAGTGAGCCATGTGTATGTGTGAGTGCTCTTGTAGAGGCTGCACATTGAATCACAGTGAGGTGTGTGTGTGATTGTGTGTGTGTGTGCTGTTCCATTCTGTGCATTCTGTCACAGTTAGCCGTGTGTGTGTGTGCATTTGTGTGTGATTTTATAAGCTGTGCATTGATTCACATTGAACTGTGTGTATGGGTGTGTGCTGGTGTATGCTTTGCATTTTTCACAGTCATCTGGGGGTATGTGTGTCTGTGTGTTGTGCTACAGGCTGAGCATTGTGTCACAGTGAAGTGTGTTTGTGGGAGTGTGCATGTGTCTGCATCTAAAGGCTGGCTATTAGTCACAGTGTGCCTTGTGTGTTTGTGTATGTTTCTGTACTGGTATAGGCTGTGCATTCATTCACAGTGAGGTGTGTTTGTGTGTCTGTCCTGGCGTAGGCTGGTTATTGGGTGACAGTGAGCCATGTGTGTGTGTGTGCTTGTAAAATCTGTGAACTGAGTCATGGCCATGTTTGTGTGTGTGAATGCTGGTATAGTTTATGCATTGACACATAGTGATACACGTGTGTGTTTCGTGATGGTATAAGCCATGCACTGAGTGTGAGTGAGCTGTTTTCATGTGTGCATGCTGGTATATTCTGAACTTTGAGTCACAGTGTGGTGTGTGGCCGTGTATGTGTGTGTGTGTGTGTGTGTGTGTTCCGGTATAAGATGTACATTGAGATACAGTGAGCCGTGCATATGTGTGGCTGTGTGTGTGGGTGTGTGTGTGTGCTGCTAGAGGCTGCGCATTGTGTAACACGGAGCCATGGGTGTGTTGTGTGTTGGTGGGCTTTCATTGATTCAATGGGTGTGTGTGTCTGTGTTTGTTGTGCTAAAGACTGCATTGAGTCACAGTGAGTCGTGTGTGTGTGTGCTGGTATAGACGATTGATTGAGTCACGGTCAGCCATGTGTGTGTGCATGTTGGTATGTGTGTGTGTTCTTCTATAGGTTGTGCATTGAGTCACAGCGAACCCTGTATCTGTGCAGGTGTGTATGTGTGGTGCTGGTATAGGCTGTGCATTGAGTGACACTGAGGTGTGTGTGTATGCTTGTGTGTTTTGGTATACATTGTACATTGAGTCACAGTGCTGTGTGTTTGTGTGCACGCTGGTATAGTCTGTGCATTGAGTCACAGTGATGTGTGTGTGTCTGCGTGTTCTGGTATAGGCTGACCATTGTGTCACATTGAGGTGTGTGTGTGTGCTGGCATAGGCTGCACTTTTTGTCACAGTGAGGTGTGTGTGTGTGTATGTGTAGGTACAGGCTGTGCATTGAGTCACAGTGTGGGGGGTGTGTGTGATGTTATATGCTGTGCACTAGGACACAGTGAGCCATGTGTGTGTGCTGGTATAATCTGACCATTGAGTCACAGTGTGGTGTGGTGTGTGTGCCTTTGCTGGTATGGATTGTGCATTGAATCCCAGCCCTGTGTTAATGTTTGTGTATTTGGTGCTGTAGAGTCTGCATGAGTCACAGTAAGGTGTGTGTGTGTGCTGCTATAGGCTGAGAATTGAGTAACACCTAGGTGAGTGTATGTGTATGTGTATGCTGATAAGGGATTTGCATTGAATCAGTGAGCGGTGTGTGTGTGTGTGTGTACTGCTATAGGCTGTGCACTGAGCCACATTAAGGTGTGTTTCTGTGTATGTGTGTGTGGGTATAGGCTATGCATTGACTCACATTGAGCCATGTGTTTGTATGTGCTAGTATACACTGTTCATTGAGTCTCAGTGAACCATGGTTGTGTGTGTCTGTTTACTTGTATGGGCTTGGCATTGAGTCACAGTGAGGTGTGTGTGTGTGTCTGTGTGGTGGTATAAGCTGCATTGAGTCACACGGCGTGGTGTGTGAGAGTGTGTGTGTGTGCTGGTACAGGCCGGTATTGAATCACAGTGAGCTGTGTGTGTGTGTGTGTGTGCTGCAATAGGCAGAGCATTGAGTCTCAGGTGTGTGTATGTGTGTGTGTATGTTGGTATGGTCTCTGCATTAATTCACTAAGGTGTGTTGTGTGTGTATGTACATGGAGCTGAAGACCGTATACTGATTCACAGTGAGCTGTGTGTGTATGTGTGTGTGTGTGTGATGGTATGGGCTTTGCATTGAGTCACTGAGGGGTGTGTCTGTGTGTGTACAACTGGAACTACAGACTGTGCACTGATTCACAATGAGCCATGTGTGAATGTGTGTATGTGATAGTATAGGGTGTGAATAGAGTCACATTGAGCCGTGCATATGTGTCTTTGCATGGGTGTTGTGGTATAGGCTGTGCATTGTGTCACAGTGACTGTGCGTGTGTGTGTGTGTGTGTGTGTGTGTGTGTTTGTGATGGTATAGTACGTGCATTGAATCAGAGAGAGCCATGCATGTGTCTCTGTGTGTGTGTGTTGGCATAGGCATTACATTGAGTCACAGTGAGCCATGTGTTTGTATGCTGGTGTAGACTCTGCATTGAGTCACAGTAAGCCTTGTGTGTGTGCCAGTACAGGCTGTGCATTGAGTCAGTGAGTCATATGTGTGTGTGTGTGTGTGTGTGTACTGGTATAGACAGTGCATTGACTCCAATGAGCTGTGTAAGTTTGTGTGTGAGTGTGCGTGCTGCTATATGTGGTTCACTGAGTCACAGTCAGGTATGTGTGAGTGAGTGTTTGTGTGTTCTTGTATAGGTTGTGTATTGATTCACAGTGAGCCCTGTGTGTATGGTGGTATAGGTGGTGCATTGAATCACAGTGATGGTTGTTTTTCTGTGTGTATGCTGCAGTAGGCTGTGAATTGAGTCACAGAAGTTGGGACTTTGTGTGTGTATGTGCAGGTACAAGCTGCAGTTCGAGTCACAGTGATGGGTGTCTCTGTGTGGTGTTATAGGCTGTGTATTGAATCACAGCGAGCCGTATTAGTGTGTGTATGTGTATTTGTGTATGCGTGTGTGTGTGTGATGGTACAGGCTGAACATTGAGTCACTGAGGTGTGCATGTGTGTATGTGGTGCTACAGACTGTTCGTTAGGTCAAACTGAGCCATATCTGTGTGTAGGTGTGTGTGTGTACAGTTATTTGCTGTGCACTGAGTCACAGTGAACCATGTGTGTGTGGGGAGCTGGTATAGTCAGAGCACTGAGTCACAGTTGAATGTGTGGGAGTTGTTTGTGTATGTGTGTATTTGCTGGTGTAGACTGTGCATTGAGTCACAGTGAGTAGTGCGGTGTGTGTGTGCTGTGATGGTGTGGACTGTGGTTTTATCCACTTTGACCTGAACGGCTGTGTGTGTTTGTGTGTGTGTGTGTGTGCTGGCACTAGATGACAATTGAGACAGAGTGGGCTGTGTGTCTGTGTGTGAGCTGGTATAGACTGTATTGAGTCACTGTGAGCTGTGTGTGTATGTGTGCGCTCATATAGGCTGTGCATTGAGTAACAGTGAGTTTGTGTGTTTGTGTGTGTGTGTGCTGGTACAGGAAGCGTTTTCAGTCACAGTCTCGTGTGTGTGTGTGTGCATGTGAGTTTGTGTGCTGGTATGGGCTTTATGGTGCTGGTATGGGCTTTATTGACTCATGGGTGTGTGTGTGAGTGTGTGGTGATACAGACTGCATTGAGTCACAGTGCGCTGTGTGTGTGTGTGCTGGTATAGGCGATTTATTGAGTACCAGTGAGCCATGTGTGAGTGCGTGTTGGGGTGTGTGTGTGTGTACTGGTATAGGCTGTGCATTGAGTCACAGTGAGGCCTGCATCTGTGCATGTCTGTGTTTGTGTGTGTGTGTTTGCTGGTATAGGCTGAGCTTTGAATCACTCTGAGGTGTGTGTGCATGTGCTGGTAAAATTGTGCCTTGATTCACTGTGCCATGTGAGTGTGTGTGCACGCTGGTATAGGTTGTGCATTGAGTCAGAGTGGGAGGTGTGTGTGTCTGTGTGTTCTGGTATAGGCTGACAATTGAGGCACACTGAGATCTGTGTGCACATGTGTGTATATGTGTGCTGGTACAGCCTGCTCATTGAGTCATATTGAGTTTTGTGTGTGTGTGTGTGCAGGTAGAGGCAGCACATTGAGTCACAGTGAGGTGTATGTGTGTGATGTTATATGCTATGCACTGATTCATAGGGAGGTTTGTGTCTGTGTGTGTGCACTTTCTGGTATAGGATTTGCATTGAATCACACTGAGCTGTGTTTTTGAGTGTCAGTATATGTGCGTGTGTGGAGGTATGGGCTGTGGATTGACTCACAGTTTGCCGTATGTGCTTCTCTGTGTGTGTATGTCTGCTAGCATATCCTGTGCACTGAGTCACAGGGAGCCTTGTGTGTGTGTGTGTGTGTGTGTCCTGGTATAGAGTGTGCATTGATTCACAGTCAGCCATGTGTGTGTGTGTGTGAGTGCACTGGTATAGGATGTGCAGTGAGTCAGAGTGATGTGTGTGTGTGTCTGCGTGTTCTGATATAGGCTGACCATTGTGTAACATTGAGGGTGTGTGTGTGTGTGTGCTGGTATAGGCTGCATATTTTGTCACAGTGAAGTGTGTGTGTGTGTATGTGTAGGTACAGGCTGTGCATTGAGTCACAGTGTGGGGTGTGTGTGTGATGTTATATTCTGTGCACTAGGACACAGTGAGCCGTGTGTGTGTGCTGGTATAATCTGAACATTGAGTCACAGTGTGGTGTGGTGTGTGTGCCTTTGCTGGTATGGACTGTGCATTGAATCCCAGCCGTGTGTTAGTGTTTGTGTATTTGGTGCTGTAGAGTCTGCATGAGTCACAGTAAGATGTGTGTGTGTACTGCTATAGGCTGTACACTGAGCCATATTAAGGTGTGTTTCTGTGTGTGTGTGTGCGGGTATAGGCTATGCATTGACTCACATTGAGCCATGTGTTTGTATGTGCTACTATACACTGTTCATTGAGTCTCAGTGAGCCATTGTTGTGTGTGTCTGTTTACTTGTATGGGCTTGGCATTGAGTCTCAGACAGGTGTGTGTGTGTGTCTGTGTGTCTGTGTGGTGGTATAAACTGCATTGAGTCACACGGCGGTGTGTGTGAGAGTGTGTGTGTGTGCAAGTATAGGCTGGGCATTGAGTCACAGTGAGCTGTGTGTTTTCGTGTGTGTGCTGGTATAGGCTGCGCATTCAGTCACAGTGAGCCATGTGTATGTGTGAGTGCTCTTGTAGAGGCTGCACATTGAATCACAGTGAGGTGTGTGTGTGATTGTGTGTGTGTGTGCTGTTCCATTCTTTGCATTCTGTCACAGTTAGCCGTGTGTGTGTGTGCATTTGTGTGTGATTTTATAAGCTGTGCATTGATTCACATTGAACTGTGTGTGTGGGTGTGTGCTGGTGTATGCTTTGCATTTTTCACAGTCATCTGGGGGTATGTGTGTCTGTGTGTTGTGCTACAGGCTGAGCATTGTGTCACAGTGAAGTGTGTTTGTGGGAGTGTGCATGTGTCTGCATCTAAAGGCTGGCTATTAGTCACAGTGTGCCTTGTGTGTTTGTGTATGTTTCTGTACTGGTATAGGCTGTGCATTCATTCACAGTGAGGTGTGTTTGTGTGTCTGTCCTGGCGTAGGCTGGTTATTGGGTGACAGTGAGCCATGTGTGTGTGTGTGCTTGTAAAATCTGTGAACTGAGTCATGGCCATGTTTGTGTGTGTGAATGCTGGTATAGTTTATGCATTGACACATAGTGATACACGTGTGTGTTTTGTGATGGTATAAGCCATGCACTGAGTGTGAGTGAGCTGTTTTCATGTGTGCATGCTGGTATATTCTGAACTTTGAGTCACAGTGTGGTGTGTGGCCGTGTGTGTGTGTGTGTGTGTGTTCCGGTATAAGATGTACATTGAGATACAGTGAGCCGTGCATATGTGTGGCTGTGTGTGTGGGTGTGTGTGTGTGCTGCTAGAGGCTGCGCATTGTGTAACACGGAGCCATGGGTGTGTTGTGTGTTGGTGGGCTTTCATTGATTCAATGGGTGTGTGTGTCTGTGTTTGTTGTGCTAAAGACTGCATTGAGTCACAGTGAGTCGTGTGTGTGTGTGCTGGTATAGACGATTGATTGAGTCACGGTCAGCCATGTGTGTGTGCATGTTGGTATGTGTGTGTGTTCTTCTATAGGTTGTGCATTGAGTCACAGCGAACCCTGTATCTGTGCAAGTGTGTATGTGTGGTGCTGGTATAGGCTGTGCATTGAGTGACACTGAGGTGTGTGTGTATGCTTGTGTGTTTTGGTATACATTGTACATTGAGTCACAGTGCTGTGTGTTTGTGTGCACGCTGGTATAGTCTGTGCATTGAGTCACAGTGATGTGTGTGTGTCTGCGTGTTCTGGTATAGGCTGACCATTGTGTCACATTGAGGTGTGTGTGTGTGCTGGCATAGGCTGCACTTTTTGTCACAGTGAGGTGTGTGTGTGTGTATGTGTAGGTAGAGGCTGTGCATTGAGTCACAGTGTGGGGTGTGTGTGTGATGTTATATGATGTGCACTAGGACACAGTGAGCCATGTGTGTGTGCTGGTATAATCTGACCATTGAGTCACAGTGTGGTGTGGTGTGTGTGCCTTTGCTGGTATGGATTGTGCATTGAATCCCAGCCCTGTGTTAATGTTTGTGTATTTGGTGCTGTAGAGTCTGCATGAGTCACAGTAAGGTGTGTGTGTGTGCTGCTATAGGCTGAGAATTGAGTAACACCTAGGTGAGTGTATGTGTATGTGTATGCTGATAAGGGATTTGCATTGAATCAGTGAGCGGTGTGTGTGTGTGTGTGTACTGCTATAGGCTGTGCACTGAGCCACATTAAGGTGTGTTTCTGTGTATGTGTGTGTGGGTATAGGCTATGCATTGACTCACATTGAGCCATGTGTTTGTATGTGCTAGTATACACTGTTCATTGAGTCTCAGTGAACCATGGTTGTGTGTGTCTGTTTACTTGTATGGGCTTGGCATTGAGTCACAGTGAGGTGTGTGTGTGTGTCTGTGTGGTGGTATAAGCTGCATTGAGTCACACGGCGTGGTGTGTGAGAGTGTGTGTGTGTGCGGGTACAGGCCGGTATTGAATCACAGTGAGCTGTGTGTGTGTGTGTGTGTGCTGCAATAGGCAGAGCATTGAGTCTCAGGTGTGTGTATGTGTGTGTGTATGTTGGTATGGTCTCTGCATTAATTCACTAAGGTGTGTTGTGTGTGTATGTACATGGAGCTGAAGACCGTATACTGATTCACAGTGAGCTGTGTGTGTATGTGTGTGTGTGTGTGATGGTATGGGCTTTGCATTGAGTCACTGAGGGGTGTGTCTGTGTGTGTACAACTGGAACTACAGACTGTGCACTGATTCACAATGAGCCATGTGTGAATGTGTGTATGTGATAGTATAGGGTGTGAATAGAGTCACATTGAGCCGTGCATATGTGTCTTTGCATGGGTGTTGTGGTATAGGCTGTGCATTGTGTCACAGTGACTGTGCGTGTGTGTGTGTGTGTGTGTGTGTTTGTGATGGTATAGTACGTGCATTGAATCAGAGAGAGCCATGCATGTGTCTCTGTGTGTGTGTGTTGGCATAGGCATTACATTGAGTCACAGTGAGCCATGTGTTTGTATGCTGGTGTAGACTCTGCATTGAGTCACAGTAAGCCTTGTGTGTGTGCCAGTACAGGCTGTGCATTGAGTCAGTGAGTCATATGTGTGTGTGTGTGTGTGTGTGTGTGCTGGTATAGACAGTGCATTGACTCCAATGAGCTGTGTAAGTTTGTGTGTGAGTGTGCGTGCTGCTATATGTGGTTCACTGAGTCACAGTCAGGTATGTGTGAGTGAGTGTTTGTGTGTTTTGTATAGGTTGTGTATTGATTCACAGTGAGCCCTGTGTGTATGGTGGTATAGGTGGTGCATTGAATCACAGTGATGGTTGTTTTTCTGTGTGTATGCTGCAGTAGGCTGTGAATTGAGTCACAGAAGGTGGGACTTTGTGTGTGTATGTGCAGGTACAAGCTGCAGTTCGAGTCACAGTGATGGGTGTCTCTGTGTGGTGTTATAGGCTGTGTATTGAATCACAGCGAGCCGTATTAGTGTGTGTATGTGTATTTGTGTATGCGTGTGTGTGTGTGATGGTACAGGCTGAACATTGAGTCACTGAGGTGTGCATGTGTGTATGTGGTGCTACAGACTGTTCGTTAGGTCAAACTGAGCCATATCTGTGTGTAGGTGTGTGTGTGTACAGTTATTTGCTGTGCACTGAGTCACAGTGAACCATGTGTGTGTGGGGAGCTGGTATAGTCAGAGCACTGAGTCACAGTTGAATGTGTGGGAGTTGTTTGTGTATGTGTGTATTTGCTGGTGTAGACTGTGCATTGAGTCACAGTGAGTAGTGCGGTGTGTGTGTGCTGTGATGGTGTGGACTGTGGTTTTATCCACTTTGACCTGAACGGCTGTGTGTGTTTGTGTGTGTGTGTGTGTGCTGGCACTAGATGACAATTGAGACAGAGTGGGCTGTGTGTCTGTGTGTGAGCTGGTATAGACTGTATTGAGTCACTGTGAGCTGTGTGTGTATGTGTGCGCTCATATAGGCTGTGCATTGAGTAACAGTGAGTTTGTGTGTGTGTGTGCTGGTACAGGAAGCGTTTTCAGTCACAGTCTCGTGTGTGTGTGTGTGCATGTGAGTTTGTGTGCTGGTATGGGCTTTATGGTGCTGGTATGGGCTTTATTGACTCATGGGTGTGTGTGTGAGTGTGTGGTGATACAGACTGCATTGAGTCACAGTGCGCTGTGTGTGTGTGTGCTGGTATAGGCGATTTATTGAGTACCAGTGAGCCATGTGTGAGTGCGTGTTGGGGTGTGTGTGTGTGTACTGGTATAGGCTGTGCATTGAGTCACAGTGAGGCCTGCATCTGTGCATGTCTGTGTTTGTGTGTGTGTGTTTGCTGGTATAGGCTGAGCTTTGAATCACTCTGAGGTGTGTGTGCATGTGTTGGTAAAATTGTGCCTTGATTCACTGTGCCATGTGAGTGTGTGTGCACGCTGGTATAGGTTGTGCATTGAGTCAGAGTGGGAGGTGTGTGTGTCTGTGTGTTCTGGTATAGGCTGACAATTGAGGCACACTGAGGTCTGTGTGCACATGTGTGTATATGTGTGCTGGTACAGCCTGCTCATTGAGTCATATTGAGTTGTGTGTGTGTGTGTGTGCAGGTAGAGGCAACACATTGAGTCACAGTGAGGTGTATGTGTGTGATGTTATATGCTATGTACTGATTCATAGGGAGGTTTGTGTCTGTGTGTGTGCACTTTCTGGTATAGGATTTGCATTGAATCACACTGAGCTGTGTTTTTGAGTGTCAGTATATGTGCGTGTGTGGAGGTATGGGTTGTGGATTGACTCACAGTTTGCCGTATGTGCTTCTCTGTGTGTGTATGTCTGCTAGCATATCCTGTGCACTGAGTCACAGGGAGCCTTGTGTGTGTGTGTGTGTCCTGGTATAGAGTGTGCATTGATTCACAGTCAGCCATGTGTGTGTGTGAGTGCACTGGTATAGGATGTGCAGTGAGTCAGAGTGATGTGTGTGTGTGTCTGCGTGTTCTGATATAGGCTGACCATTGTGTAACATTGAGGGTGTGTGTGTTTGTGTGCTGGAATAGGCTGCATATTTTGTCACAGTGAGGTGTGTGTGTGTGTATGTGTAGGTACAGGCTGTGCATTGAGTCACAGTGTGGGGTGTGTGTGTGATGTTATATTCTGTGCACTAGGACACAGTGAGCCGTGTGTGTGTGCTGGTATAATCTGAACATTGAGTCACAGTGTGGTGTGGTGTGTGTGCCTTTGCTGGTATGCACTGTGCATTGAATCCCAGCCCTGTGTTAGTGTTTGTGTATTTGGTGCTGTAGAGTCTGCATGAGTCACAGTAAGATGTGTGTGTGTGTACTGCTATAGGCTGTACACTGAGCCATATTAAGGTGTGTTTCTGTGTGTGTGTGTGCGGGTATAGGCTATGCATTGACTCACATTGAGCCATGTGTTTGTATGTGCTACTATACACTGTTCATTGAGTCTCAGTGAGCCTTTGTTTTGTGTGTCTGTTTACTTGTATAGGCTTGGCATTGAGTCTCAGACAGGTGTGTGTGTGTGTGTGAGTGTCTGTGCGGTGGTATCATCTGCATTGAGTCACACGGCGGTGTGTGTGAGAGTGTGTGTGTGTGCAGGTACAGGCTGGTATTGAATGACAGTGAGCCGTGTGTGTGCCTGTGTGTGTGTGTGTGCTGGATTAGGCAGAGCATTGAGTCTCAGGTGTGTGTATGTGTGTGTGTATGCTGGTATGGTCTCTGCATTGATTCACTAAGGTGTGTTGTGTGTGTATGTACATGGAGCTGAAGACTGTACACTGATTCACACTGAGCTGTGTGTGTATGTGTGTGTTTGTGTCATGGTATGGGCTTGGCATTGAGTCACTGAGGTGTGTGTTTGTGTGTGTATACCTGGAACTACAGACTGTGCACTGATTCACAATGAGCCATGTGTGAATGTGTGTATGTGATAGTATAGGGTGTGCATAGAGTCACAAAGAGCCGTGCATATGTGTCTTTGCATGGGTGTTGTGGTATAGGGTCTTCATTGTGTCACAGTGACTGTGCGTATGTGTGTGTGTGTGTGTTTGTGATGGTATAGTACGTGCATTGAATCAGAGAGAGCCATGCATGTGTCTCTGTGTGTGTGTGCTGGCATAGGCATTACATTGAGTCACAGTGAGCCATGTGTTTGTATGTTGGTGTAGACTCTGCATTGAGTCACAGTAAGCCTTGTGTGTGTGCCAGTACAGGTTGTGCATTGAGTCAGTGAGTCATATATGTGTGTGTGTTTGTGTGTGTGTGTGCTTGTTTAGACAGTGCATTGAGTCCAATGAGCAGTGTATGTTTGTGTGTGTGTGTGTGTGCTGTTAGGTAATGTGCATTGAGTCACAGTAGCTCTGTGTGTGTTTTTGAATACCTCTGGGCTGGCATAGGCTGAGAATTGAGTCACAGTGTGGTGTGTGTGTGAGTGTTCATGTGTGTGCAAGTATAGGCTGGACATTGAAGCACAGTGAGCTGTGTGTGTTTGTGTGTGTGCTGATATAGGCTGCACATTCAGTTACAGTGAGCCGTGTGTGTATGTGAGTGTGCTTGTAGAAGCTGCACACTGGTTAACAGTGAGGTGTGTATGAGTGTGTGTGTGTGCTGTTACATACTGGGCATTCAGTCACAGTTTGCTGTGTGTGTGTGTGCATGCATGTGTGCATTTATAGGCTGTGCCTTGATTCACATTGAACTGTGAGTGTGGGTGTGTGGATGTCTGCCGGTATACATTTTGCATTGTTTCACAATGAGCTGTGTGTGTGTGTGTGTGTGTGTGTTCTGGTATGAGATGTACATTGAGATACAGTGAGCCGTGCATGTGTGTGGCTGTGTGTGTGTGTGTGTGTGCTGCTAGAGGCTGGGCATTGTGTAACACTGAGCCATGTGTTTCTGTGTGTCACTCTATAGACTGTGCATTGAGTCTGTGTGTGTGCATGCATGTGTGCTGGTATAGGCTATGCATTGATTCACATTGAGTTAGTGTGTGGTTGTGCATGTTGTGTGGCTATATGTTTTGCATTGATTCACTGTGAGCTGTGTGTGTGTGAGTGTGCATGTGTGTGAACATATAGGCTGGACATTGAGTCACAGTGAGGTGTGTGTGTGAGTTTGTGTTTATGTGCAGTGGTAAAAGCCACGCAATGAGAACCAGTGATGTTTGTGTCTGATAGTGTGTGTCTTTTCAGGTTTATGCTGGGCATTGAGTCACAGTGAGCCGTGTGTGTGTGTGCATGTGTGTGTTTGTGTGCTGGTATAGGCTGTGCATTGAGTCACAGTGAGGTGTGTGTGTCTGTTCAGGTGTACACTGGGCATTGAGTCTCAGCTTTGTATGTCTGTGTGTGTGTGCTGAGATAGGCTGTGCATTGAGTCACAGTGACATGTGTGTCAGTGTCTGTGTGAGTGTGTAATAGTATAGCTTGTGTGTTCAGACACAGTGAGGTTTGAGTGTGAGTGTGTGTGTGCTGTTAGAGACTGTGGATTGAGTATCAGTGAGCCATGTTTGTTTTTGTGTGTGTGCATGCATGTGTTCTGTTATAAGCTGTGCACTGAGTCACATTGCCGTATTTTTGTGTGTGTGTGTATGCCTGTTGATATAGGCTATGCATTGAGTCACAGTGCTCCGTTAGTGTCTGTGAGGGTTTGTTGGTATAGGCTGTGCACAGGGTCCCAGTGAGCCATCTGTGTGTGTGTGTCTGTGCAAATATGGACAGTGCATTGAGTCACAGTGAGTCATGTGTGTCTCTGGGTGTGTGTGTGTCCACATGTGCTGTGTTCGGTTGCGTGTTTTGTCACAGTAAGCCATGTGTGATTATGTGCTGGTATAGACTGTGAACTGAGTCACGGCCATGTGTGTGTGTGTGTGTGTGTGTGTGTGTATGCATGCAGACTAGGCTATGCATTGACTCATAGTGAGCTGTTTATGTGTTTGTGATGGTATAGGCTGTCAATTGATTCACAGTGAGCTGTTTGTGTGTGCATGTGCTGATATAGTTTGAGCATTGAGTCACAGTTTGGCTGTGAGTTTGTTTTGCCGGTACAAGATGTACACCGAGTTACAGTGAGCCATAGGTGTCTGTGGCTTTGTGTGTATGTGTGTGCCTATATAGGTGGTGCAGTAAGTCACAGTGAGCTGTGAGTGTGGGTGTGATGCTAGTATAGACTGTGAACTGAGTCACAGAGAACCATGTGTGTGTGTGTGTGTGTGTGTTGTTTGCTTCAAGTTAATGTGCATTGAGTCACAGTGAGCTCTGTGTGTGTTTGTGAATACCTCTGGGCTGGTATAGGCTGAGCATTGAGTCACAGTGAGGTGTGTGTGTGAGTGTGCGTGTGTGTGCAAGTATAGGCTGGGCATTGAGTCACAGTGAGCTGTGTGTTTTTGTGTGTGTGCTGGTATAGGCTGCGCATTCAGTCACAGTGAACCATGTGTATGTGTGAGTGCTCTTGTAGAGGCTGCACATTGAATCACAGTGAGGTGTGTGTGTGATTGTGTGTGTGTGTGCTGTTCCATTCTGTGCATTCTGTCACAGTTAGCCATGTGTGTGTGTGTGCATTTGTGTGTGATTTTATAAGCTGTGCATTGATTCACATTGAACTGTGTGTATGGGTGTGTGCTGGTGTATGCTTTGCATTTTTCACAGTCATCTGGGGGTATGTGTGTCTGTGTGTTGTGCTACAGGCTGAGCATTGTGTCACAGTGAAGTGTGTTTGTGGGAGTGTGCATGTGTCTGCATCTAAAGGCTGGCTATTAGTCACAGTGTGCCTTGTGTGTTTGTGTATGTTTCTGTACTGGTATAGGCTGTGCATTCATTCACAGTGAGGTGTGTTTGTGTGTCTGTCCTGGCGTAGGCTGGTTATTGGGTGACAGTGAGCCATGTGTGTGTGTGTGCTTGTAAAATCTGTGAACTGAGTCATGGCCATGTTTGTGTGTGTGAATGCTGGTATAGTTTATGCATTGACACATAGTGATACACGTGTGTGTTTCGTGATGGTATAAGCCATGCACTGAGTGTGAGTGAGCTGTTTTCATGTGTGCATGCTGGTATATTCTGAACTTTGAGTCACAGTGTGGTGTGTGGCCGTGTATGTGTGTGTGTGTGTGTGTGTTCCGGTATAAGATGTACATTGAGATACAGTGAGCCGTGCATATGTGTGGCTGTGTGTGTGGGTGTGTGTGTGTGCTGCTAGAGGCTGCGCATTGTGTAACACGGAGCCATGGGTGTGTTGTGTGTTGGTGGGCTTTCATTGATTCAATGGGTGTGTGTGTCTGTGTTTGTTGTGCTAAAGACTGCATTGAGTCACAGTGAGTCGTGTGTGTGTGTGCTGGTATAGACGATTGATTGAGTCACGGTCAGCCATGTGTGTGTGCATGTTGGTATGTGTGTGTGTTCTTCTATAGGTTGTGCATTGAGTCACAGCGAACCCTGTATCTGTGCAGGTGTGTATGTGTGGTGCTGGTATAGGCTGTGCATTGAGTGACACTGAGGTGTGTGTGTATGCTTGTGTGTTTTGGTATACATTGTACATTGAGTCACAGTGCTGTGTGTTTGTGTGCACGCTGGTATAGTCTGTGCATTGAGTCACAGTGATGTGTGTGTGTCTGCGTGTTCTGGTATAGGCTGACCATTGTGTCACATTGAGGTGTGTGTGTGTGCTGGCATAGGCTGCACTTTTTGTCACAGTGAGGTGTGTGTGTGTGTATGTGTAGGTACAGGCTGTGCATTGAGTCACAGTGTGGGGGTGTGTGTGATGTTATATGCTGTGCACTAGGACACAGTGAGCCATGTGTGTGTGCTGGTATAATCTGACCATTGAGTCACAGTGTGGTGTGGTGTGTGTGCCTTTGCTGGTATGGATTGTGCATTGAATCCCAGCCCTGTGTTAATGTTTATGTATTTGGTGCTGTAGAGTCTGCATGAGTCACAGTAAGGTGTGTGTGTGTGCTGCTATAGGCTGAGAATTGAGTAACACCTAGGTGAGTGTATGTGTATGTGTATGCTGATAAGGGATTTGCATTGAATCAGTGAGCGGTGTGTGTGTGTGTGTGTACTGCTATAGGCTGTGCGCTGAGCCACATTAAGGTGTGTTTCTGTGTATGTGTGTGTGGGTATAGGCTATGCATTGACTCACATTGAGCCATGTGTTTGTATGTGCTAGTATACACTGTTCATTGAGTCTCAGTGAACCATGGTTGTGTGTGTCTGTTTACTTGTATGGGCTTGGCATTGAGTCACAGTGAGGTGTGTGTGTGTGTCTGTGTGGTGGTATAAGCTGCATTGAGTCACACGGCGTGGTGTGTGAGAGTGTGTGTGTGTGCGGGTACAGGCTGGTATTGAACCACAGTGAGCTGTGTGTGTGTGTGTGTGTGCTGCAATAGGCAGAGCATTGAGTCTCAGGTGTGTGTATATGTGTGTGTATGTTGGTATGGTCTCTGCATTAATTCACTAAGGTGTGTTGTGTGTGTATGTACATGGAGCTGAAGACCGTATACTGATTCACAGTGAGCTGTGTGTGTATGTGTGTGTGTGTGTGATGGTATGGGCTTTTCATTGAATCACTGAGGTGTGTGTCTGTGTGTGTATACCTGGAACTACAGACTGTGCACTGATTCACAACGAGCCATGTGTGAATGTGTGTATGTGATAGTATAGGGTGTGCATAGAGTCACAAAGAGCCGTGCATATGTGTCTTTGCATGGGTGTTGTGGTATAGGCTGTGTACTGTGGCACAGTGACTGTGCGTGTGTGTGTGTGTTTGTGTTTGTGATGGTATAGTGCGTGCATTGAATAAGAGAGAGCCATGCATGTGTCTCTTTGTGTGTGTGCTGGCATAGGCATTACATTGCATCACAGTGAGCCATGTGTTTGTATGCTGGTGTAGACTCTGCCTTGAGTCACAGTAAGCCTTGTGTGTGTGCCAGTACAGGCTATGCATCGAGTCAGTGAGTCATATATGTGTGTGTGTGTGTGTGTGTTTGTGTGCTGGTATGTGCAGTACATTGAGTTCAAGAGAGCCGTGTATGTTTGTGTGTGTGTGTGTGTGCTGCTATAGGTGGTTCCCTGAGTCACAGTCAGGTATGTGTGAGTGTGTGTTTGTGTGTTCTTGTATAGGCTGTGCATTAATCCACAGTGAGCCATGTGTGTATGCTGGTATAGTAGGTGCATTGAGTCACAGTGATGGTTATGTTTGTGTGTGTGTGTGTGCTGCAGTAGGCTGTGAATTGAGTCACAGAAGGTGGGTCTTTGTGTGTGTATGTGCAGGTACAGGCTGCGGTTTGAGTCAGAGAGATGGGTGTCTCTGTGTGGTGTAATAGGCTGTGCATTGAATCACAGCAAGCCGTATTTTTGTGTGTATGTGTATTTTTGTATGTGTGTGTGTGTGTGTGATGGTACAGGCTGAACACTGAGTCACTGAGGTGTTCATGTGTGTATGTGGTGCTACAGACTCTTCGTTAGGTCAAACTGAGCCATATGTGTGTGTATGTTTGTGTGTGTGTACAGTTATTGGCTCTGCATTGAGTCATGGTGAACCATGTGTGTGTGGGGAGCTGGTATAGTCACAGCACTGAGTCACAGTTAAATGCGTAGGAGATGTGTGTGTATGTGTGTGTGTGTATTTGCTGGTGTATACTGTGCATTGAGTCACAGTTAGTAGTGCAGTGTGTGTGTGTCTGTGATGGTGTGGACTGTGTTTTTATCCACTTTGACATGAACGAGTGTGTGTGTGTGTATCTGTGTGTGTGTGTGTGTGTGTGCTAGCACTGAATGACCATTGAGACAGAGGGGGCTCTGTGTGTGTCTGTGTGTGTGCTGGTATAGACTCTGTATTGATTCACTGTGAGCTGTGTGTTTAAGTGTTTGCTCGTATAGGCAGTGCATTGAGTCTCAGTGAGGTGTTTCTGTGTGTGTGTGCTGGTACAGAAAGCTTTTTCAGTCACAGTCAGGTGTGTGTGTGTGTGCATGTGATTTTGTGTGCTGGTATGGGCTTTATTGTGCTGGTATGGGTTTTATTGAGTAATGGGTGTGTGTGTGAGTGTGTGGTGATACAGACTTCATTGATTCACAGCGAGCTGTGTGTGTGTGTCCTGGTATAGGTGATTGACTGAGTACCAGTGAGCCATGTGTGACTGCGTGTTGGTGTGTGTGTGTGTTCTTGTATAGGCTGTGCATTGATTCACAGTGAGCCAAGTGTGTATGCTGTCATAGGAGGTGCATTGAGTCACAGTGATGGTTGTGTTTGTGTGTGTGTGTTTGTGCTGCAGTAGGCTGTGAATTGAGTACCAGAAGGTGGGTCTTTGTGTGTGTATGTGCAGGTACAGGCTGCGGTTTGAGTTAGAGTGATGGGTGTCTCTGTGTGGTGTTATAGGCTGTGCATTGAATCACAGTGAGCCGTGTGTGTGTGTGTGTGTGTGCTGGAATAGGCAGAGCATTGAGTCTCAGGTGTGTGTATGTGTGTGTGTATGCTGGTATGGTCTCTGCATTGATTCACTAAGGTGTGTTGTGTGTGTATGTACATGGAGCTGAAGACTGTACACTGATTCACACTGAGCTGTGTGTGTATATGTGTGTGATGGTATGGGCTTGGCATTGAGTCACTGAGGTGTGTGTTTGTGTGTGTATACCTGGAACTACAGACTGTGCACTGATTCACAATGAGCCATGTGTGAATGTGTGTATGTGATAGTATAGGGTGTGCATAGAGTCACAAAGAGCCGTGCATATGTGTCTTTGCATGGGTGTTGTGGTATAGGGTCTTCATTGTGTCACAGTGACTGTGCGTGTGTGTGTGTGTGTGTGTTTGTGATGGTATAGTACATGCATTGAATCAGAGAGAGCCATGCATGTGTCTCTGTGTGTGTGTGCTGGCATAGGCATTACATTGAGTCACAGTGAGCCATGTGTTTGTATGTTGGTGTAGACTCTGCATTGAGTCACAGTAAGCCTTGTGTGTGTGCCAGTACAGGTTGTGCATTGAGTCAGTGAGTCATATGTGTGTGTGTGTTTGTGTGTGTGTGTGCTTGTTTAGACAGTGCATTGAGTCCAATGAGCAGTGTATGTTTGTGTGTGTGTGTGTGTGTGCTGTTAGGTAATGTGCATTGAGTCACAGTAGCTCTGTGTGTGTTTTTGAATACCTCTGGGCTGGCATAGGCTGAGAATTGAGTCACAGTGTGGTGTGTGTGTGAGTGTTCATGTGTGTGCAAGTATAGGCTGGACATTGAAGCACAGTGAGCTGTGTGTGTTTGTGTGTGTGCTGATATAGGCTGCACATTCAGTTACAGTGAGCTGTGTGTGTATGTGAGTGTGCTTGTAGAAGCTGCACACTGGTTAACAGTGAGGTGTGTATGAGTGTGTGTGTGTGCTGTTACATACTGGGCATTCAGTCACAGTTTGCTGTGTGTGTGTGTGCATGCATGTGTGCTTTTATAGGCTGTGCCTTGATTCACATTGAACTGTGAGTGTGGGTGTGTGGATGTCTGCTGGTATACATTTTGCATTGTTTCACAATGAGCTGTGTGTGTGTGTGTGTGTGTGTGTTCTGGTATGAGATGTACATTGAGATACAGTGAGCCGTGCATGTGTGTGGCTGTGTGTGTGTGTGTGTGCTGCTAGAGGCTGGGCATTGTGTAACACTGAGCTATGTGTTTCTGTGTGTCACTCTATAGACTGTGCATTGAGTCTGTGTGTGTGCATGCATGTGTGCTGGTATAGGCTATGCATTGATTCACATTGAGTTAGTGTGTGGTTGTGCATGTTGTGTGGCTATATGTTTTGCATTGATTCACTGTGAGCTGTGTGTGTGTGAGTGTGCATGTGTGTGAACATATAGGCTGGACATTGAGTCACAGTGAGGTGTGTGTGTGAGTTTGTGTTTATGTGCAGTGGTAAAAGCCACGCAATGAGAACCAGTGATGTTTGTGTCTGATAGTGTGTGTCTTTTCAGGTTTATGCTGGGCATTGAGTCACAGTGAGCCGTGTGTGTGTGTGCATGTGTGTGTTTGTGTGCTGGTATAGGCTGTGCATTGAGTCACAGTGAGGTGTGTGTGTCTGTTCAGGTGTACACTGGGCATTGAGTCTCAGCTTTGTATGTCTGTGTGTGTGTGCTGAGATAGGCTGTGCATTGAGTCACAGTGACATGTGTGTCAGTGTCTGTGTGAGTGTGTATTCAGACACAGTGAGGTTTGAGTGTGAGTGTGTGTGTGCTGTTAGAGACTGTGGATTGAGTATCAGTGAGCCATGTTTGTTTTTGTGTGTGTGCATGCATGTGTTCTGTTATAAGCTGTGCACTGAGTCACATTGCCGTATTTTTGTGTGTGTGTGTATGCCTGTTGATATAGGCTATGCATTGAGTCACAGTGCTCCGTTAGTGTCTGTGAGGGTTTGTTGGTATAGGCTGTGCACAGGGTCCCAGTGAGCCATCTGTGTGTGTGTGTCTGTGCAAATATGGACAGTGCATTGAGTCACAGTGAGTCATGTGTGTCTCTGGGTGTGTGTGTGTCCACATGTGCTGTGTTCGGTTGCGTGTTTTGTCACAGTAAGCCATGTGTGATTATGTGCTGGTATAGACTGTGAACTGAGTCACGGCCATGTGTGTGTGTGTGTGTATGCATGCAGACTAGGCTATGCATTGACTCATAGTGAGCTGTTTATGTGTTTGTGATGGTATAGGCTGTCAATTGATTCACAGTGAGCTGTTTGCGTGTGCATGTGCTGATATAGTTTGAGCATTGAGTCACAGTTTGGCTGTGAGTTTGTTTTGCCGGTACAAGATGTACACCGAGTTACAGTGAGCCGTAGGTGTCTGTGGCTTTGTGTGTATGTGTGTGCCTATATAGGTGGTGCAGTAAGTCACAGTGAGCTGTGAGTGTGGGTGTGATGCTAGTATAGACTGTGAACTGAGTCACAGAGAACCATGTGTGTGTGTGTGTGTGTGTGTTGTTTGCTTCAAGTTAATGTGCATTGAGTCACAGTGAGCTCTGTGTGTGTTTGTGAATACCTCTGGGCTGGTATAGGCTGAGCATTGAGTCACAGTGAGGTGTGTGTGTGAGTGTGCGTGTGTGTGCAAGTATAGGCTGGGCATTGAGTCACAGTGAGCTGTGTGTTTTCGTGTGTGTGCTGGTATAGGCTGCGCATTCAGTCACAGTGAGCCATGTGTATGTGTGAGTGCTCTTGTAGAGGCTGCACATTGAATCACAGTGAGGTGTGTGTGTGATTGTGTGTGTGTGTGCTGTTCCATTCTGTGCATTCTGTCACAGTTAGCCGTGTGTGTGTGTGCATTTGTGTGTGATTTTATAAGCTGTGCATTGATTCACATTGAACTGTGTGTATGGGTGTGTGCTGGTGTATGCTTTGCATTTTTCACAGTCATCTGGGGGTATGTGTGTCTGTGTGTTGTGCTACAGGCTGAGCATTGTGTCACAGTGAAGTGTGTTTGTGGGAGTGTGCATGTGTCTGCATCTAAAGGCTGGCTATTAGTCACAGTGTGCCTTGTGTGTTTGTGTATGTTTCTGTACTGGTATAGGCTGTGCATTCATTCACAGTGAGGTGTGTTTGTGTGTCTGTCCTGGCGTAGGCTGGTTATTGGGTGACAGTGAGCCATGTGTGTGTGTGTGCTTGTAAAATCTGTGAACTGAGTCATGGCCATGTTTGTGTGTGTGAATGCTGGTATAGTTTATGCATTGACACATAGTGATACACGTGTGTGTTTCGTGATGGTATAAGCCATGCACTGAGTGTGAGTGAGCTGTTTCCATGTGTGCATGCTGGTATATTCTGAACTTTGAGTCACAGTGTGGTGTGTGGCCGTGTATGTGTGTGTGTGTGTGTGTGTGTGTTCCGGTATAAGATGTACATTGAGATACAGTGAGCCGTGCATATGTGTGGCTGTGTGTGTGGGTGTGTGTGTGTGCTGCTAGAGGCTGCGCATTGTGTAACACGGAGCCATGGGTGTGTTGTGTGTTGGTGGGCTTTCATTGATTCAATGGGTGTGTGTGTCTGTGTTTGTTGTGCTAAAGACTGCATTGAGTCACAGTGAGTCGTGTGTGTGTGTGCTGGTATAGACGATTGATTGAGTCACGGTCAGCCATGTGTGTGTGCATGTTGGTATGTGTGTGTGTTCTTCTATAGGTTGTGCATTGAGTCACAGCGAACCCTGTATCTGTGCAGGTGTGTATGTGTGGTGCTGGTATAGGCTGTGCATTGAGTGACACTGAGGTGTGTGTGTATGCTTGTGTGTTTTGGTATACATTGTACATTGAGTCACAGTGCTGTGTGTTTGTGTGCACGCTGGTATAGTCTGTGCATTGAGTCACAGTGATGTGTGTGTGTCTGCGTGTTCTGGTATAGGCTGACCATTGTGTCACATTGAGGTGTGTGTGTGTGCTGGCATAGGCTGCACTTTTTGTCACAGTGAGGTGTGTGTGTGTGTATGTGTAGGTAGAGGCTGTGCATTGAGTCACAGTGTGGGGTGTGTGTGTGATGTTATATGCTGTGCACTAGGACACAGTGAGCCATGTGTGTGTGCTGGTATAATCTGACCATTGAGTCACAGTGTGGTGTGGTGTGTGTGCCTTTGCTGGTATGGATTGTGCATTGAATCCCAGCCCTGTGTTAATGTTTGTGTATTTGGTGCTGTAGAGTCTGCATGAGTCACAGTAAGGTGTGTGTGTGTGCTGCTATAGGCTGAGAATTGAGTAACACCTAGGTGAGTGTATGTGTATGTGTATGCTGATAAGGGATTTGCATTGAATCAGTGAGCGGTGTGTGTGTGTGTGTGTACTGCTATAGGCTGTGCACTGAGCCACATTAAGGTGTGTTTCTGTGTATGTGTGTGTGGGTATAGGCTATGCATTGACTCACATTGAGCCATGTGTTTGTATGTGCTAGTATACACTGTTCATTGAGTCTCAGTGAACCATGGTTGTGTGTGTCTGTTTACTTGTATGGGCTTGGCATTGAGTCACAGTGAGGTGTGTGTGTGTGTCTGTGTGGTGGTATAAGCTGCATTGAGTCACACGGCGTGGTGTGTGAGAGTGTGTGTGTGTGCTGGTACAGGCCGGTATTGAATCACAGTGAGCTGTGTGTGTGTGTGTGTGTGCTGCAATAGGCAGAGCATTGAGTCTCAGGTGTGTGTATGTGTGTGTGTATGTTGGTATGGTCTCTGCATTAATTCACTAAGGTGTGTTGTGTGTGTATGTACATGGAGCTGAAGACCGTATACTGATTCACAGTGAGCTGTGTGTGTATGTGTGTGTGTGTGTGATGGTATGGGCTTTGCATTGAGTCACTGAGGGGTGTGTCTGTGTGTGTACAACTGGAACTACAGACTGTGCACTGATTCACAATGAGCCATGTGTGAATGTGTGTATGTGATAGTATAGGGTGTGAATAGAGTCACATTGAGCCGTGCATATGTGTCTTTGCATGGGTGTTGTGGTATAGGCTGTGCATTGTGTCACAGTGACTGTGCGTGTGTGTGTGTGTGTGTGTGTGTGTGTGTTTGTGATGGTATAGTACATGCATTGAATCAGAGAGAGCCATGCATGTGTCTCTGTGTGTGTGTGTTGGCATAGGCATTACATTGAGTCACAGTGAGCCATGTGTTTGTATGCTGGTGTAGACTCTGCATTGAGTCACAGTAAGCCTTGTGTGTGTGCCAGTACAGGCTGTGCATTGAGTCAGTGAGTCATATGTGTGTGTGTGTGTGTGTGTGTACTGGTATAGACAGTGCATTGACTCCAATGAGCTGTGTAAGTTTGTGTGTGAGTGTGCGTGCTGCTATATGTGGTTCACTGAGTCACAGTCAGGTATGTGTGAGTGAGTGTTTGTGTGTTCTTGTATAGGTTGTGTATTGATTCACAGTGAGCCCTGTGTGTATGGTGGTATAGGTGGTGCATTGAATCACAGTGATGGTTGTTTTTCTGTGTGTATGCTGCAGTAGGCTGTGAATTGAGTCACAGAAGTTGGGACTTTGTGTGTGTATGTGCAGGTACAAGCTGCAGTTCGAGTCACAGTGATGGGTGTCTCTGTGTGGTGTTATAGGCTGTGTATTGAATCACAGCGAGCCGTATTAGTGTGTGTATGTGTATTTGTGTATGCGTGTGTGTGTGTGATGGTACAGGCTGAACATTGAGTCACTGAGGTGTGCATGTGTGTATGTGGTGCTACAGACTGTTCGTTAGGTCAAACTGAGCCATATCTGTGTGTAGGTGTGTGTGTGTACAGTTATTTGCTGTGCACTGAGTCACAGTGAACCATGTGTGTGTGGGGAGCTGGTATAGTCAGAGCACTGAGTCACAGTTGAATGTGTGGGAGTTGTTTGTGTATGTGTGTATTTGCTGGTGTAGACTGTGCATTGAGTCACAGTGAGTAGTGCGGTGTGTGTGTGCTGTGATGGTGTGGACTGTGGTTTTATCCACTTTGACCTGAACGGCTGTGTGTGTTTGTGTGTGTGTGTGTGTGCTGGCACTAGATGACAATTGAGACAGAGTGGGCTGTGTGTCTGTGTGTGAGCTGGTATAGACTGTATTGAGTCACTGTGAGCTGTGTGTGTATGTGTGCGCTCATATAGGCTGTGCATTGAGTAACAGTGAGTTTGTGTGTTTGTGTGTGTGTGTGCTGGTACAGGAAGCGTTTTCAGTCACAGTCTCGTGTGTGTGTGTGTGCATGTGAGTTTGTGTGCTGGTATGGGCTTTATGGTGCTGGTATGGGCTTTATTGACTCATGGGTGTGTGTGTGAGTGTGTGGTGATACAGACTGCATTGAGTCACAGTGCGCTGTGTGTGTGTGTGCTGGTATAGGCGATTTATTGAGTACCAGTGAGCCATGTGTGAGTGCGTGTTGGGGTGTGTGTGTGTGTACTGGTATAGGCTGTGCATTGAGTCACAGTGAGGCCTGCATCTGTGCATGTCTGTGTTTGTGTGTGTGTGTTTGCTGGTATAGGCTGAGCTTTGAATCACTCTGAGGTGTGTGTGCATGTGCTGGTAAAATTGTGCCTTGATTCACTGTGCCATGTGAGTGTGTGTGCACGCTGGTATAGGTTGTGCATTGAGTCAGAGTGGGAGGTGTGTGTGTCTGTGTGTTCTGGTATAGGCTGACAATTGAGGCACACTGAGATCTGTGTGCACATGTGTGTATATGTGTGCTGGTACAGCCTGCTCATTGAGTCATATTGAGTTTTGTGTGTGTGTGTGTGCAGGTAGAGGCAGCACATTGAGTCACAGTGAGGTGTATGTGTGTGATGTTATATGCTATGCACTGATTCATAGGGAGGTTTGTGTCTGTGTGTGTGCACTTTCTGGTATAGGATTTGCATTGAATCACACTGAGCTGTGTTTTTGAGTGTCAGTATATGTGCGTGTGTGGAGGTATGGGCTGTGGATTGACTCACAGTTTGCCGTATGTGCTTCTCTGTGTGTGTATGTCTGCTAGCATATCCTGTGCACTGAGTCACAGGGAGCCTTGTGTGTGTGTGTGTGTGTGTGTCCTGGTATAGAGTGTGCATTGATTCACAGTCAGCCATGTGTGTGTGTGTGTGAGTGCACTGGTATAGGATGTGCAGTGAGTCAGAGTGATGTGTGTGTGTGTCTGCGTGTTCTGATATAGGCTGACCATTGTGTAACATTGAGGGTGTGTGTGTGTGTGTGCTGGTATAGGCTGCATATTTTGTCACAGTGAAGTGTGTGTGTGTGTATGTGTAGGTACAGGCTGTGCATTGAGTCACAGTGTGGGGTGTGTGTGTGATGTTATATTCTGTGCACTAGGACACAGTGAGCCGTGTGTGTGTGCTGGTATAATCTGAACATTGAGTCACAGTGTGGTGTGGTGTGTGTGCCTTTGCTGGTATGGACTGTGCATTGAATCCCAGCCGTGTGTTAGTGTTTGTGTATTTGGTGCTGTAGAGTCTGCATGAGTCACAGTAAGATGTGTGTGTGTACTGCTATAGGCTGTACACTGAGCCATATTAAGGTGTGTTTCTGTGTGTGTGTGTGCGGGTATAGGCTATGCATTGACTCACATTGAGCCATGTGTTTGTATGTGCTACTATACACTGTTCATTGAGTCTCAGTGAGCCATTGTTGTGTGTGTCTGTTTACTTGTATGGGCTTGGCATTGAGTCTCAGACAGGTGTGTGTGTGTGTCTGTGTGTCTGTGTGGTGGTATAAACTGCATTGAGTCACACGGCGGTGTGTGTGAGAGTGTGTGTGTGTGCAAGTATAGGCTGGGCATTGAGTCACAGTGAGCTGTGTGTTTTCGTGTGTGTGCTGGTATAGGCTGCGCATTCAGTCACAGTGAGCCATGTGTATGTGTGAGTGCTCTTGTAGAGGCTGCACATTGAATCACAGTGAGGTGTGTGTGTGATTGTGTGTGTGTGTGCTGTTCCATTCTTTGCATTCTGTCACAGTTAGCCGTGTGTGTGTGTGCATTTGTGTGTGATTTTATAAGCTGTGCATTGATTCACATTGAACTGTGTGTGTGGGTGTGTGCTGGTGTATGCTTTGCATTTTTCACAGTCATCTGGGGGTATGTGTGTCTGTGTGTTGTGCTACAGGCTGAGCATTGTGTCACAGTGAAGTGTGTTTGTGGGAGTGTGCATGTGTCTGCATCTAAAGGCTGGCTATTAGTCACAGTGTGCCTTGTGTGTTTGTGTATGTTTCTGTACTGGTATAGGCTGTGCATTCATTCACAGTGAGGTGTGTTTGTGTGTCTGTCCTGGCGTAGGCTGGTTATTGGGTGACAGTGAGCCATGTGTGTGTGTGTGCTTGTAAAATCTGTGAACTGAGTCATGGCCATGTTTGTGTGTGTGAATGCTGGTATAGTTTATGCATTGACACATAGTGATACACGTGTGTGTTTTGTGATGGTATAAGCCATGCACTGAGTGTGAGTGAGCTGTTTTCATGTGTGCATGCTGGTATATTCTGAACTTTGAGTCACAGTGTGGTGTGTGGCCGTGTGTGTGTGTGTGTGTGTGTTCCGGTATAAGATGTACATTGAGATACAGTGAGCCGTGCATATGTGTGGCTGTGTGTGTGGGTGTGTGTGTGTGCTGCTAGAGGCTGCGCATTGTGTAACACGGAGCCATGGGTGTGTTGTGTGTTGGTGGGCTTTCATTGATTCAATGGGTGTGTGTGTCTGTGTTTGTTGTGCTAAAGACTGCATTGAGTCACAGTGAGTCGTGTGTGTGTGTGCTGGTATAGACGATTGATTGAGTCACGGTCAGCCATGTGTGTGTGCATGTTGGTATGTGTGTGTGTTCTTCTATAGGTTGTGCATTGAGTCACAGCGAACCCTGTATCTGTGCAAGTGTGTATGTGTGGTGCTGGTATAGGCTGTGCATTGAGTGACACTGAGGTGTGTGTGTATGCTTGTGTGTTTTGGTATACATTGTACATTGAGTCACAGTGCTGTGTGTTTGTGTGCACGCTGGTATAGTCTGTGCATTGAGTCACAGTGATGTGTGTGTGTCTGCGTGTTCTGGTATAGGCTGACCATTGTGTCACATTGAGGTGTGTGTGTGTGCTGGCATAGGCTGCACTTTTTGTCACAGTGAGGTGTGTGTGTGTGTATGTGTAGGTAGAGGCTGTGCATTGAGTCACAGTGTGGGGTGTGTGTGTGATGTTATATGATGTGCACTAGGACACAGTGAGCCATGTGTGTGTGCTGGTATAATCTGACCATTGAGTCACAGTGTGGTGTGGTGTGTGTGCCTTTGCTGGTATGGATTGTGCATTGAATCCCAGCCCTGTGTTAATGTTTGTGTATTTGGTGCTGTAGAGTCTGCATGAGTCACAGTAAGGTGTGTGTGTGTGCTGCTATAGGCTGAGAATTGAGTAACACCTAGGTGAGTGTATGTGTATGTGTATGCTGATAAGGGATTTGCATTGAATCAGTGAGCGGTGTGTGTGTGTGTGTGTACTGCTATAGGCTGTGCACTGAGCCACATTAAGGTGTGTTTCTGTGTATGTGTGTGTGGGTATAGGCTATGCATTGACTCACATTGAGCCATGTGTTTGTATGTGCTAGTATACACTGTTCATTGAGTCTCAGTGAACCATGGTTGTGTGTGTCTGTTTACTTGTATGGGCTTGGCATTGAGTCACAGTGAGGTGTGTGTGTGTGTCTGTGTGGTGGTATAAGCTGCATTGAGTCACACGGCGTGGTGTGTGAGAGTGTGTGTGTGTGCGGGTACAGGCCGGTATTGAATCACAGTGAGCTGTGTGTGTGTGTGTGTGTGCTGCAATAGGCAGAGCATTGAGTCTCAGGTGTGTGTATGTGTGTGTGTATGTTGGTATGGTCTCTGCATTAATTCACTAAGGTGTGTTGTGTGTGTATGTACATGGAGCTGAAGACCGTATACTGATTCACAGTGAGCTGTGTGTGTATGTGTGTGTGTGTGTGATGGTATGGGCTTTGCATTGAGTCACTGAGGGGTGTGTCTGTGTGTGTACAACTGGAACTACAGACTGTGCACTGATTCACAATGAGCCATGTGTGAATGTGTGTATGTGATAGTATAGGGTGTGAATAGAGTCACATTGAGCCGTGCATATGTGTCTTTGCATGGGTGTTGTGGTATAGGCTGTGCATTGTGTCACAGTGACTGTGCGTGTGTGTGTGTGTGTGTGTGTGTGTTTGTGATGGTATAGTACGTGCATTGAATCAGAGAGAGCCATGCATGTGTCTCTGTGTGTGTGTGTTGGCATAGGCATTACATTGAGTCACAGTGAGCCATGTGTTTGTATGCTGGTGTAGACTCTGCATTGAGTCACAGTAAGCCTTGTGTGTGTGCCAGTACAGGCTGTGCATTGAGTCAGTGAGTCATATGTGTGTGTGTGTGTGTGTGTGTGCTGGTATAGACAGTGCATTGACTCCAATGAGCTGTGTAAGTTTGTGTGTGAGTGTGCGTGCTGCTATATGTGGTTCACTGAGTCACAGTCAGGTATGTGTGAGTGAGTGTTTGTGTGTTTTGTATAGGTTGTGTATTGATTCACAGTGAGCCCTGTGTGTATGGTGGTATAGGTGGTGCATTGAATCACAGTGATGGTTGTTTTTCTGTGTGTATGCTGCAGTAGGCTGTGAATTGAGTCACAGAAGGTGGGACTTTGTGTGTGTATGTGCAGGTACAAGCTGCAGTTCGAGTCACAGTGATGGGTGTCTCTGTGTGGTGTTATAGGCTGTGTATTGAATCACAGCGAGCCGTATTAGTGTGTGTATGTGTATTTGTGTATGCGTGTGTGTGTGTGATGGTACAGGCTGAACATTGAGTCACTGAGGTGTGCATGTGTGTATGTGGTGCTACAGACTGTTCGTTAGGTCAAACTGAGCCATATCTGTGTGTAGGTGTGTGTGTGTACAGTTATTTGCTGTGCACTGAGTCACAGTGAACCATGTGTGTGTGGGGAGCTGGTATAGTCAGAGCACTGAGTCACAGTTGAATGTGTGGGAGTTGTTTGTGTATGTGTGTATTTGCTGGTGTAGACTGTGCATTGAGTCACAGTGAGTAGTGCGGTGTGTGTGTGCTGTGATGGTGTGGACTGTGGTTTTATCCACTTTGACCTGAACGGCTGTGTGTGTTTGTGTGTGTGTGTGTGTGCTGGCACTAGATGACAATTGAGACAGAGTGGGCTGTGTGTCTGTGTGTGAGCTGGTATAGACTGTATTGAGTCACTGTGAGCTGTGTGTGTATGTGTGCGCTCATATAGGCTGTGCATTGAGTAACAGTGAGTTTGTGTGTGTGTGTGCTGGTACAGGAAGCGTTTTCAGTCACAGTCTCGTGTGTGTGTGTGTGCATGTGAGTTTGTGTGCTGGTATGGGCTTTATGGTGCTGGTATGGGCTTTATTGACTCATGGGTGTGTGTGTGAGTGTGTGGTGATACAGACTGCATTGAGTCACAGTGCGCTGTGTGTGTGTGTGCTGGTATAGGCGATTTATTGAGTACCAGTGAGCCATGTGTGAGTGCGTGTTGGGGTGTGTGTGTGTGTACTGGTATAGGCTGTGCATTGAGTCACAGTGAGGCCTGCATCTGTGCATGTCTGTGTTTGTGTGTGTGTGTTTGCTGGTATAGGCTGAGCTTTGAATCACTCTGAGGTGTGTGTGCATGTGTTGGTAAAATTGTGCCTTGATTCACTGTGCCATGTGAGTGTGTGTGCACGCTGGTATAGGTTGTGCATTGAGTCAGAGTGGGAGGTGTGTGTGTCTGTGTGTTCTGGTATAGGCTGACAATTGAGGCACACTGAGGTCTGTGTGCACATGTGTGTATATGTGTGCTGGTACAGCCTGCTCATTGAGTCATATTGAGTTTTGTGTGTGTGTGTGTGCAGGTAGAGGCAACACATTGAGTCACAGTGAGGTGTATGTGTGTGATGTTATATGCTATGTACTGATTCATAGGGAGGTTTGTGTCTGTGTGTGTGCACTTTCTGGTATAGGATTTGCATTGAATCACACTGAGCTGTGTTTTTGAGTGTCAGTATATGTGCGTGTGTGGAGGTATGGGTTGTGGATTGACTCACAGTTTGCCGTATGTGCTTCTCTGTGTGTGTATGTCTGCTAGCATATCCTGTGCACTGAGTCACAGGGAGCCTTGTGTGTGTGTGTGTGTCCTGGTATAGAGTGTGCATTGATTCACAGTCAGCCATGTGTGTGTGTGAGTGCACTGGTATAGGATGTGCAGTGAGTCAGAGTGATGTGTGTGTGTGTCTGCGTGTTCTGATATAGGCTGACCATTGTGTAACATTGAGGGTGTGTGTGTTTGTGTGCTGGAATAGGCTGCATATTTTGTCACAGTGAGGTGTGTGTGTGTGTATGTGTAGGTACAGGCTGTGCATTGAGTCACAGTGTGGGGTGTGTGTGTGATGTTATATTCTGTGCACTAGGACACAGTGAGCCGTGTGTGTGTGCTGGTATAATCTGAACATTGAGTCACAGTGTGGTGTGGTGTGTGTGCCTTTGCTGGTATGCACTGTGCATTGAATCCCAGCCCTGTGTTAGTGTTTGTGTATTTGGTGCTGTAGAGTCTGCATGAGTCACAGTAAGATGTGTGTGTGTGTACTGCTATAGGCTGTACACTGAGCCATATTAAGGTGTGTTTCTGTGTGTGTGTGTGCGGGTATAGGCTATGCATTGACTCACATTGAGCCATGTGTTTGTATGTGCTACTATACACTGTTCATTGAGTCTCAGTGAGCCTTTGTTTTGTGTGTCTGTTTACTTGTATAGGCTTGGCATTGAGTCTCAGACAGGTGTGTGTGTGTGTGTGAGTGTCTGTGCGGTGGTATCATCTGCATTGAGTCACACGGCGGTGTGTGTGAGAGTGTGTGTGTGTGCAGGTACAGGCTGGTATTGAATGACAGTGAGCCGTGTGTGTGCCTGTGTGTGTGTGTGTGCTGGATTAGGCAGAGCATTGAGTCTCAGGTGTGTGTATGTGTGTGTGTATGCTGGTATGGTCTCTGCATTGATTCACTAAGGTGTGTTGTGTGTGTATGTACATGGAGCTGAAGACTGTACACTGATTCACACTGAGCTGTGTGTGTATGTGTGTGTTTGTGTCATGGTATGGGCTTGGCATTGAGTCACTGAGGTGTGTGTTTGTGTGTGTATACCTGGAACTACAGACTGTGCACTGATTCACAATGAGCCATGTGTGAATGTGTGTATGTGATAGTATAGGGTGTGCATAGAGTCACAAAGAGCCGTGCATATGTGTCTTTGCATGGGTGTTGTGGTATAGGGTCTTCATTGTGTCACAGTGACTGTGCGTATGTGTGTGTGTGTGTGTTTGTGATGGTATAGTACGTGCATTGAATCAGAGAGAGCCATGCATGTGTCTCTGTGTGTGTGTGCTGGCATAGGCATTACATTGAGTCACAGTGAGCCATGTGTTTGTATGTTGGTGTAGACTCTGCATTGAGTCACAGTAAGCCTTGTGTGTGTGCCAGTACAGGTTGTGCATTGAGTCAGTGAGTCATATATGTGTGTGTGTTTGTGTGTGTGTGTGCTTGTTTAGACAGTGCATTGAGTCCAATGAGCAGTGTATGTTTGTGTGTGTGTGTGTGTGCTGTTAGGTAATGTGCATTGAGTCACAGTAGCTCTGTGTGTGTTTTTGAATACCTCTGGGCTGGCATAGGCTGAGAATTGAGTCACAGTGTGGTGTGTGTGTGAGTGTTCATGTGTGTGCAAGTATAGGCTGGACATTGAAGCACAGTGAGCTGTGTGTGTTTGTGTGTGTGCTGATATAGGCTGCACATTCAGTTACAGTGAGCCGTGTGTGTATGTGAGTGTGCTTGTAGAAGCTGCACACTGGTTAACAGTGAGGTGTGTATGAGTGTGTGTGTGTGCTGTTACATACTGGGCATTCAGTCACAGTTTGCTGTGTGTGTGTGTGCATGCATGTGTGCATTTATAGGCTGTGCCTTGATTCACATTGAACTGTGAGTGTGGGTGTGTGGATGTCTGCCGGTATACATTTTGCATTGTTTCACAATGAGCTGTGTGTGTGTGTGTGTGTGTGTGTGTTCTGGTATGAGATGTACATTGAGATACAGTGAGCCGTGCATGTGTGTGGCTGTGTGTGTGTGTGTGTGTGCTGCTAGAGGCTGGGCATTGTGTAACACTGAGCCATGTGTTTCTGTGTGTCACTCTATAGACTGTGCATTGAGTCTGTGTGTGTGCATGCATGTGTTTTGGTATAGGCTATGCATTGATTCACATTGAGTTAGTGTGTGGTTGTGCATGTTGTGTGGCTATATGTTTTGCATTGATTCACTGTGAGCTGTGTGTGTGTGAGTGTGCATGTGTGTGAACATATAGGCTGGACATTGAGTCACAGTGAGGTGTGTGTGTGAGTTTGTGTTTATGTGCAGTGGTAAAAGCCACGCAATGAGAACCAGTGATGTTTGTGTCTGATAGTGTGTGTCTTTTCAGGTTTATGCTGGGCATTGAGTCACAGTGAGCCGTGTGTGTGTGTGCATGTGTGTGTTTGTGTGCTGGTATAGGCTGTGCATTGAGTCACAGTGAGGTGTGTGTGTCTGTTCAGGTGTACACTGGGCATTGAGTCTCAGCTTTGTATGTCTGTGTGTGTGTGCTGAGATAGGCTGTGCATTGAGTCACAGTGACATGTGTGTCAGTGTCTGTGTGAGTGTGTAATAGTATAGCTTGTGTGTTCAGACACAGTGAGGTTTGAGTGTGAGTGTGTGTGTGCTGTTAGAGACTGTGGATTGAGTATCAGTGAGCCATGTTTGTTTTTGTGTGTGTGCATGCATGTGTTCTGTTATAAGCTGTGCACTGAGTCACATTGCCGTATTTTTGTGTGTGTGTGTATGCCTGTTGATATAGGCTATGCATTGAGTCACAGTGCTCCGTTAGTGTCTGTGAGGGTTTGTTGGTATAGGCTGTGCACAGGGTCCCAGTGAGCCATCTGTGTGTGTGTGTCTGTGCAAATATGGACAGTGCATTGAGTCACAGTGAGTCATGTGTGTCTCTGGGTGTGTGTGTGTCCACATGTGCTGTGTTCGGTTGCGTGTTTTGTCACAGTAAGCCATGTGTGATTATGTGCTGGTATAGACTGTGAACTGAGTCACGGCCATGTGTGTGTGTGTGTGTATGCATGCAGACTAGGCTATGCATTGACTCATAGTGAGCTGTTTATGTGTTTGTGATGGTATAGGCTGTCAATTGATTCACAGTGAGCTGTTTGCGTGTGCATGTGCTGATATAGTTTGAGCATTGAGTCACAGTTTGGCTGTGAGTTTGTTTTGCCGGTACAAGATGTACACCGAGTTACAGTGAGCCGTAGGTGTCTGTGGCTTTGTGTGTATGTGTGTGCCTATATAGGTGGTGCAGTAAGTCACAGTGAGCTGTGAGTGTGGGTGTGATGCTAGTATAGACTGTGAACTGAGTCACAGAGAACCATGTGTGTGTGTGTGTGTGTGTGTGTTGTTTGCTTCAAGTTAATGTGCATTGAGTCACAGTGAGCTCTGTGTGTGTTTGTGAATACCTCTGGGCTGGTATAGGCTGAGCATTGAGTCACAGTGAGGTGTGTGTGTGAGTGTGCGTGTGTGTGCAAGTATAGGCTGGGCATTGAGTCACAGTGAGCTGTGTGTTTTCGTGTGTGTGCTGGTATAGGCTGCGCATTCAGTCACAGTGAGCCATGTGTATGTGTGAGTGCTCTTGTAGAGGCTGCACATTGAATCACAGTGAGGTGTGTGTGTGATTGTGTGTGTGTGTGCTGTTCCATTCTGTGCATTCTGTCACAGTTAGCCGTGTGTGTGTGTGCATTTGTGTGTGATTTTATAAGCTGTGCATTGATTCACATTGAACTGTGTGTATGGGTGTGTGCTGGTGTATGCTTTGCATTTTTCACAGTCATCTGGGGGTATGTGTGTCTGTGTGTTGTGCTACAGGCTGAGCATTGTGTCACAGTGAAGTGTGTTTGTGGGAGTGTGCATGTGTCTGCATCTAAAGGCTGGCTATTAGTCACAGTGTGCCTTGTGTGTTTGTGTATGTTTCTGTACTGGTATAGGCTGTGCATTCATTCACAGTGAGGTGTGTTTGTGTGTCTGTCCTGGCGTAGGCTGGTTATTGGGTGACAGTGAGCCATGTGTGTGTGTGTGCTTGTAAAATCTGTGAACTGAGTCATGGCCATGTTTGTGTGTGTGAATGCTGGTATAGTTTATGCATTGACACATAGTGATACACGTGTGTGTTTCGTGATGGTATAAGCCATGCACTGAGTGTGAGTGAGCTGTTTTCATGTGTGCATGCTGGTATATTCTGAACTTTGAGTCACAGTGTGGTGTGTGGCCGTGTATGTGTGTGTGTGTGTGTGTGTGTGTTCCGGTATAAGATGTACATTGAGATACAGTGAGCCGTGCATATGTGTGGCTGTGTGTGTGGGTGTGTGTGTGTGCTGCTAGAGGCTGCGCATTGTGTAACACGGAGCCATGGGTGTGTTGTGTGTTGGTGGGCTTTCATTGATTCAATGGGTGTGTGTGTCTGTGTTTGTTGTGCTAAAGACTGCATTGAGTCACAGTGAGTCGTGTGTGTGTGTGCTGGTATAGACGATTGATTGAGTCACGGTCAGCCATGTGTGTGTGCATGTTGGTATGTGTGTGTGTTCTTCTATAGGTTGTGCATTGAGTCACAGCGAACCCTGTATCTGTGCAGGTGTGTATGTGTGGTGCTGGTATAGGCTGTGCATTGAGTGACACTGAGGTGTGTGTGTATGCTTGTGTGTTTTGGTATACATTGTACATTGAGTCACAGTGCTGTGTGTTTGTGTGCACGCTGGTATAGTCTGTGCATTGAGTCACAGTGATGTGTGTGTGTCTGCGTGTTCTGGTATAGGCTGACCATTGTGTCACATTGAGGTGTGTGTGTGTGCTGGCATAGGCTGCACTTTTTGTCACAGTGAGGTGTGTGTGTGTGTATGTGTAGGTAGAGGCTGTGCATTGAGTCACAGTGTGGGGTGTGTGTGTGATGTTATATGCTGTGCACTAGGACACAGTGAGCCATGTGTGTGTGCTGGTATAATCTGACCATTGAGTCACAGTGTGGTGTGGTGTGTGTGCCTTTGCTGGTATGGATTGTGCATTGAATCCCAGCCCTGTGTTAATGTTTGTGTATTTGGTGCTGTAGAGTCTGCATGAGTCACAGTAAGGTGTGTGTGTGTGCTGCTATAGGCTGAGAATTGAGTAACACCTAGGTGAGTGTATGTGTATGTGTATGCTGATAAGGGATTTGCATTGAATCAGTGAGCGGTGTGTGTGTGTGTGTGTACTGCTATAGGCTGTGCACTGAGCCACATTAAGGTGTGTTTCTGTGTATGTGTGTGTGGGTATAGGCTATGCATTGACTCACATTGAGCCATGTGTTTGTATGTGCTAGTATACACTGTTCATTGAGTCTCAGTGAACCATGGTTGTGTGTGTCTGTTTACTTGTATGGGCTTGGCATTGAGTCACAGTGAGGTGTGTGTGTGTGTCTGTGTGGTGGTATAAACTGCATTGAGTCACACGGCGTGGTGTGTGAGAGTGTGTGTGTGTGCAGGTACAGGCTGGTATTGAATCACAGTGAGCTGTGTGTGTGTGTGTGTGCTGCAATAGGCAGATCATTGAGTCTCAGGTGTGTGTATGTGTGTGTGTATGTTGGTATGGTCTCTGCATTAATTCACTAAGGTGTGTTGTGTGTGTATGTACATGGAGCTGAAGACCGTATACTGATTCACAGTGAGCTGTGTGTGTATGTGTGTGTGTGTGTGATGGTATGGGCTTTTCATTGAATCACTGAGGTGTGTGTCTGTGTGTGTATACCTGGAACTACAGACTGTGCACTGATTCACAACGAGCCATGTGTGAATGTGTGTATGTGATAGTATAGGGTGTGCATAGAGTCACAAAGAGCCGTGCATATGTGTCTTTGCATGGGTGTTGTGGTATAGGCTGTGTACTGTGGCACAGTGACTGTGCGTGTGTGTGTGTGTTTGTGTTTGTGATGGTATAGTGCGTGCATTGAATAAGAGAGAGCCATGCATGTGTCTCTGTGTGTGTGTGCTGGCATAGGCATTACATTGCATCACAGTGAGCCATGTGTTTGTATGCTGGTGTAGACTCTGCCTTGAGTCACAGTAAGCCTTGTGTGTGTGCCAGTACAGGCTATGCATTGAGTCAGTGAGTCATATCTGTGTGTGTGTGTGTGTGTTTGTGTGCTGGTATGTGCAGTGCATTGAGTTCAAGAGAGCCGTGTATGTTTGTGTGTGTGTGTGTGTGTGTGTGTGTGCTGCTATAGGTGGTTCCCTGAGTCACAGTCAGGTATGTGTGAGTGTGTGTTTGTGTGTTCTTGTATAGGCTGTGCATTAATCCACAGTGAGCCATGTGTGTATGCTGGTACAGGAGGTGCATTGAGTCACAGTGATGGTTGTGTTTGTGTGTGTGTGTGCTGCAGTAAGCTGTGAATTGAGTCACAGAAGCTGGGTCTTTGTGTGTGTATGTGCAGATACAAGCTGCGGTTTGAGTCAGAGAGATGGGTGTCTCTGTGTGGTGTAATAGGCTGTGCATTGAATCACAGCAAGCTGTATTTTTGTGTGTATGTGTATTTTTGTATGTGTGTGTGTGTGTGATGGTACAGGCTGAACACTGAGTCACTGAGGTGTTCATGTGTGTATGTGGTGCTACAGACTCTTCGTTAGGTCAAACTGAGCCATATGTGTGTGTATGTTTGTGTGTGTGTACAGTTATTGGCTCTGCATTGAGTCATGGTGAACCATGTGTGTGTGGGGAGCTGGTATAGTCACAGCACTGAGTCACAGTTAAATGTGTAGGAGATGTGTGTGTATGTGTGTGTGTGTATTTGCTGGTGTATACTGTGCATTGAGTCACAGTTAGTAGTGCAGTGTGTGTGTGTCTGTGATGGTGTGGACTGTGATTTTATCCACTTTGACATGAACGAGTGTGTGTGTGTGTGTATGTGTGTGTGTGTGTGTGCTAGCACTGAATGACCATTGAGACAGAGGGGGCTCTGTGTGTGTCTGTGTGTGTGCTGGTATAGACTCTGTATTGATTCACTGTGAGCTGTGTGTTTAAGTGTTTGCTCGTATAGGCAGTGCATTGAGTCTCAGTGAGGTGTTTCTGTGTGTCTGTGCTGGTACAGAAAGATTTTCAGTCACAGTCAGGTGTGTGTGTGTGTGCATGTGATTTTGTGTGCTGGTATGGGCTTTATTGTGCTGGTATGGGTTTTATTGAGTAATGGGTGTGTGTGTGAGTGTGTGGTGATACAGACTTCATTGATTCACAGCGAGCTGTGTGTGTGTGTCCTGGTATAGGTGATTGACTGAGTACCAGTGAGCCATGTGTGACTGCGTGTTGGTGTGTGTGTGTGTTCTTGTATAGGCTGTGCATTGATTCACAGTGAGCCAAGTGTGTATGCTGTCATAGGAGGTGCATTGAGTCACAGTGATGGTTGTGTTTGTGTGTGTGTGTTTGTGCTGCAGTAGGCTGTGAATTGAATAGCAGAAGGTGGGTCATTGTGTGTGTATGTGCAGGTACAGGCTGCGGTTTGAGTTAGAGTGATGGGTGCCTCTGTGTGGTGTTATAGGCTGTGCATTGAATCACAGTGAGCCGTGTGTGTGTGTGTGAGTGTGTTGGAATAGGCAGAGCATTGAGTCTCAGGTGTGTGTATGTGTGTGTGTATGCTGGTATGGTCTCTGCATTGATTCACTAAGGTGTGTTGTGTGTGTATGTACATGGAGCTGAAGACTGTACACTGATTCACACTGAGCTGTGTGTGTATGTGTGTGTGTGTGTGATGGTATGGGCTTTGCATTGAGTCACTGAGGTGTGTGTCTGTGTGTGTATACCTGGAACTACAGACTGTGCACTGATTCACAATGAGCCATGTGTGAATGTGTGTATGTGATAGTATAGGGTGTGAATAGAGTCACATTGAGCCGTGCATATGTGTCTTTGCATGGGTGTTGTGGTATAGGCTGTGCATTTTGTCACAGTGACTGTCCGTGTGTGTGTGTGTGTGTGTTTGCGATGGTATAGTACGTGCATTGAGTCAGAGAGAGCCATGCATGTGTCTCTGTGTGTGTGTGTTGGCATAGGCATTACATTGAGTCACAGTGAGCCATGTGTTTGCATGCTGGTGTAAACTCTGCATTGAGTCACAGTAAGCCTTGTGTGTGTGCCAGTACAGGCTGTGCATTGAGTCAGTGAGTCATATGTGTGTGTGTGTGTGTGTGTGTGTGCTGGTATAGGCAGTGCATTGAGTCCAATGAGCCGTGTATGTTTGTGTGTGAGTGTGCGTGCTGCTATAGGTGGTTCACTGAGTCACAGTCAGGTATGTGTGAGTGAGTGTTTGTGTGTTCTTGTATAGGTTGTGTATTGATTCACAGTGAGCCCTGTGTGTATGGTGGTATAGGCGGTGCATTGAATCACAGTGATGGTTGTTTTTCTGTGTGTATGCTGCAGTAGGCTGTGAATTGAGTCACAGAAGGTGGGACTTTGTGTGTGTATGTGCAGGTACAAGCTGCAGTTCGAGTCACAGTGATGGGTGTCTCTGTGTGTTGTTATAGGCTGTGTATTGAATCACAGCGAGCCGTATTAGTGTGTGTATGTGTATTTGTGTATGCGTGTGTGTGTGTGATGGTACAGGCTGAACATTGAGTCACTGAGGTGTGCATGTGTGTATGTGGTGCTACAGACTGTTCGTTAGGTCAAACTGAGCCATATCTGTGTGTAGGTGTGTGTGTGTACAGTTATTTGCTGTGCACTGAGTCACAGTGAACCATGTGTGTGTGGGGAGCTGGTATAGTCAGAGCACTGAGTCACAGTTGAATGTGTGGGAGTTGTTTGTGTATGTGTGTATTTGCTGGTGTAGACTGTGCATTGAGTCACAGTGAGTAGTGCGGTGTGTGTGTGCTGTGATGGTGTGGACTGTGGTTTTATCCACTTTGACCTGAACGGCTGTGTGTGTTTGTGTGTGTGTGTGTGCTGGCACTAGATGACAATTGAGACAGAGTGGGCTGTGTGTCTGTGTGTGAGCTGGTATAGACTCTGTATTGAGTCACTGTGAGCTGTGTGTGTATGTGTGTGCTCGTATAGGCTGTGCATTGAGTCACAGTGAGGTGTTTTTGTGTGTGTTTGCTGGTACAGGAAGCGTTTTCAGTCACAGTCTCGTGTGTGTGTGTGTGCATGTGAGTTTGTGTGCTGGTATGGGCTTTATTGTGCTGGTATGGGCTTTATTGACTCATGGGTGTGTGTGTGAGTGTGTGGTAATACAGACTGCATTGAGTCACAGTGTGCTGTGTGTGTGTGTGCTGGTATAGGCGATTTATTGAGTACCAGTGAGCCATGTGTGAGTGCGTGTCGATGTGTGTGTGTACTGGTATAGGCTGTGCATTGAGTCACAGTGAGGCCTGCATCTGTGCATGTCTGTGTTTGTGTGTGTGTGTTTGCTGGTATAGGCTGAGCTTTGAATCACTCTGAGGTGTGTGTGCATGTGCTGGTAAAATTGTGCCTTGATTCACTGTGCCATGTGAGTGTGTGTGCACGCTGGTATAGGTTGTGCATTGAGTCAGAGTGGGAGGTGTGTGTGTCTGTGTGTTCTGGTATAGGCTGACAATTGAGGCACACTGAGGTCTGTGTGCACATGTGTGTATATGTGTGCTGGTACAGCCTGCTCATTGAGTCATATTGAGTTTTGTGTGTGTGTGTGTGCAGGTAGAGGCAACACATTGAGTCACAGTGAGGTGTATGTGTGTGATGTTATATGCTATGTACTGATTCATAGGGAGGTTTGTGTCTGTGTGTGTGCACTTTCTGGTATAGGATTTGCATTGAATCACACTGAGCTGTGTTTTTGAGTGTCAGTATATGTGCGTGTGTGGAGGTATGGGTTGTGGATTGACTCACAGTTTGCCGTATGTGCTTCTCTGTGTGTGTATGTCTGCTAGCATATCCTGTGCACTGAGTCACAGGGAGCCTTGTGTGTGTGTGTGTGTCCTGGTATAGAGTGTGCATTGATTCACAGTCAGCCATGTGTGTGTGTGAGTGCACTGGTATAGGATGTGCAGTGAGTCAGAGTGATGTGTGTGTGTGTCTGCGTGTTCTGATATAGGCTGACCATTGTGTAACATTGAGGGTGTGTGTGTTTGTGTGCTGGAATAGGCTGCATATTTTGTCACAGTGAGGTGTGTGTGTGTGTATGTGTAGGTACAGGCTGTGCATTGAGTCACAGTGTGGGGTGTGTGTGTGATGTTATATTCTGTGCACTAGGACACAGTGAGCCGTGTGTGTGTGCTGGTATAATCTGAACATTGAGTCACAGTGTGGTGTGGTGTGTGTGCCTTTGCTGGTATGCACTGTGCATTGAATCCCAGCCCTGTGTTAGTGTTTGTGTATTTGGTGCTGTAGAGTCTGCATGAGTCACAGTAAGATGTGTGTGTGTGTACTGCTATAGGCTGTACACTGAGCCATATTAAGGTGTGTTTCTGTGTGTGTGTGTGCGGGTATAGGCTATGCATTGACTCACATTGAGCCATGTGTTTGTATGTGCTACTATACACTGTTCATTGAGTCTCAGTGAGCCTTTGTTTTGTGTGTCTGTTTACTTGTATAGGCTTGGCATTGAGTCTCAGACAGGTGTGTGTGTGTGTGTGAGTGTCTGTGTGGTGGTATCATCTGCATTGAGTCACACGGCGGTGTGTGTGAGAGTGTGTGTGTGTGCAGGTACAGGCTGGTATTGAATGACAGTGAGCCGTGTGTGTGCCTGTGTGTGTGTGTGTGCTGGATTAGGCAGAGCATTGAGTCTCAGGTGTGTGTATGTGTGTGTGTATGCTGGTATGGTCTCTGCATTGATTCACTAAGGTGTGTTGTGTGTGTATGTACATGGAGCTGAAGACTGTACACTGATTCACACTGAGCTGTGTGTGTATGTGTGTGTTTGTGTCATGGTATGGGCTTGGCATTGAGTCACTGAGGTGTGTGTTTGTGTGTGTATACCTGGAACTACAGACTGTGCACTGATTCACAATGAGCCATGTGTGAATGTGTGTATGTGATAGTATAGGGTGTGCATAGAGTCACAAAGAGCCGTGCATATGTGTCTTTGCATGGGTGTTGTTGTATATGGTCTTCATTGTGTCACAGTGACTGTGCGTATGTGTGTGTGTGTGTGTTTGTGATGGTATAGTACATGCATTGAATCAGAGAGAGCCATGCATGTGTCTCTGTGTGTGTGTGCTGGCATAGGCATTACATTGAGTCACAGTGAGCCATGTGTTTGTATGTTGGTGTAGACTCTGCATTGAGTCACAGTAAGCCTTGTGTGTGTGCCAGTACAGGTTGTGCATTGAGTCAGTGAGTCATATATGTGTGTGTGTTTGTGTGTGTGTGTGCTTGTTTAGACAGTGCATTGAGTCCAATGAGCAGTGTATGTTTGTGTGTGTGTGTGTGTGCTGTTAGGTAATGTGCATTGAGTCACAGTAGCTCTGTGTGTGTTTTTGAATACCTCTGGGCTGGCATAGGCTGAGAATTGAGTCACAGTGTGGTGTGTGTGTGAGTGTTCATGTGTGTGCAAGTATAGGCTGGACATTGAAGCACAGTGAGCTGTGTGTGTTTGTGTGTGTGCTGATATAGGCTGCACATTCAGTTACAGTGAGCCGTGTGTGTATGTGAGTGTGCTTGTAGAAGCTGCACACTGGTTAACAGTGAGGTGTGTATGAGTGTGTGTGTGTGCTGTTACATACTGGGCATTCAGTCACAGTTTGCTGTGTGTGTGTGTGCATGCATGTGTGCATTTATAGGCTGTGCCTTGATTCACATTGAACTGTGAGTGTGGGTGTGAGGATGTCTGCCGGTATACATTTTGCATTGTTTCACAATGAGCTGTGTGTGTGTGTGTGTGTGTGTGTTCTGGTATGAGATGTACATTGAGATACAGTGAGCCGTGCATGTGTGTGGCTGTGTGTGTGTGTGTGTGTGCTGCTAGAGGCTGGGCATTGTGTAACACTGAGCCATGTGTTTCTGTGTGTCACTCTATAGACTGTGCATTGAGTCTGTGTGTGTGCATGCATGTGTGCTGGTATAGGCTATGCATTGATTCACATTGAGTTAGTGTGTGGTTGTGCATGTTGTGTGGCTATATGTTTTGCATTGATTCACTGTGAGCTGTGTGTGTGTGAGTGTGCATGTGTGTGAACATATAGGCTGGACATTGAGTCACAGTGAGGTGTGTGTGTGAGTTTGTGTTTATGTGCAGTGGTAAAAGCCACGCAATGAGAACCAGTGATGTTTGTGTCTGATAGTGTGTGTCTTTTCAGGTTTATGCTGGGCATTGAGTCACAGTGAGCCGTGTGTGTGTGTGCATGTGTGTGTTTGTGTGCTGGTATAGGCTGTGCATTGAGTCACAGTGAGGTGTGTGTGTCTGTTGAGGTGTACACTGGGCATTGAGTCTCAGCTTTGTATGTCTGTGTGTGTGTGCTGAGATAGGCTGTGCATTGAGTCACAGTGACATGTGTGTCAGTGTCTGTGTGAGTGTGTAATAGTATAGCTTGTGTGTTCAGACACAGTGAGGTTTGAGTGTGAGTGTGTGTGTGCTGTTAGAGACTGTGGATTGAGTATCAGTGAGCCATGTTTGTTTTTGTGTGTGTGCATGCATGTGTTCTGTTATAAGCTGTGCACTGAGTCACATTGCCGTATTTTTGTGTGTGTGTGTATGCCTGTTGATATAGGCTATGCATTGAGTCACAGTGCTCCGTTAGTGTCTGTGAGGGTTTGTTGGTATAGGCTGTGCACAGGGTCCCAGTGAGCCATCTGTGTGTGTGTGTCTGTGCAAATATGGACAGTGCATTGAGTCACAGTGAGTCATGTGTGTCTCTGGGTGTGTGTGTGTCCACATGTGCTGTGTTCGGTTGCGTGTTTTGTCACAGTAAGCCATGTGTGATTATGTGCTGGTATAGACTGTGAACTGAGTCACGGCCATGTGTGTGTGTGTGTGTGTGTGTGTGTGTATGCATGCAGACTAGGCTATGCATTGACTCATAGTGAGCTGTTTATGTGTTTGTGATGGTATAGGCTGTCAATTGATTCACAGTGAGCTGTTTGTGTGTGCATGTGCTGATATAGTTTGAGCATTGAGTCACAGTTTGGCTGTGAGTTTGTTTTGCCGGTACAAGATGTACACCGAGTTACAGTGAGCCGTAGGTGTCTGTGGCTTTGTGTGTATGTGTGTGCCTATATAGGTGGTGCAGTAAGTCACAGTGAGCTGTGAGTGTGTGTGTGATGCTAGTATAGACTGTGAACTGAGTCACAGAGAACCGTGTGTGTGTGTGTGTGTGTGTGTGTGTGTGTGTTGTTTGCTTCAAGTTAATGTGCATTGAGTCACAGTGAGCTCTGTGTGTGTTTGTGAATACCTCTGGGCTGGTATAGGCTGAGCATTGAGTCACAGTGAGGTGTGTGTGTGAGTGTACGTGTGTGTGCAAGTATAGGCTGGGCATTGAATCACAGTGAGCTGTGTGTTTTCGTGTGTGTGCTGGTATAGGCTGCGCATTCAGTCACAGTGAGCCATGTGTATGTGTGAGTGCTCTTGTAGCGGCTGCACATTGAATCACAGTGAGGTGTGTGTGTGATTGTGTGTGTGTGTGCTGTTCCATTCTTTGCATTCTGTCACAGTTAGCCATGTGTGTGTGTGTGCATTTGTGTGTGATTTTATAAGCTGTGCATTGATTCACATTGAACTGTGTGTGTGGGTGTGTGCTGGTGTATGCTTTGCATTTTTCACAGTCATCTGGGGGTATGTGTGTCTGTGTGTTGTGCTACAGGCTGAGCATTGTGTCACAGTGAAGTGTGTTTGTGGGAGTGTGCATGTGTCTGCATCTAAAGGCTGGCTATTAGTCACAGTGTGCCTTGTGTGTTTGTGTATGTTTCTGTACTGGTATAGGCTGTGCATTCATTCACAGTGAGGTGTGTTTGTGTGTCTGTCCTGGCGTAGGCTGGTTATTGGGTGACAGTGAGCCATGTGTGTGTGTGTGCTTGTAAAATCTGTGAACTGAGTCATGGCCATGTTTGTGTGTGTGAATGCTGGTATAGTTTATGCATTGACACATAGTGATACACGTGTGTGTTTTGTGATGGTATAAGCCATGCACTGAGTGTGAGTGAGCTGTTTTCATGTGTGCATGCTGGTATATTCTGAACTTTGAGTCACAGTGTGGTGTGTGGCCGTGTGTGTGTGTGTGTGTGTGTTCCGGTATAAGATGTACATTGAGATACAGTGAGCCGTGCATATGTGTGGCTGTGTGTGTGGGTGTGTGTGTGTGCTGCTAGAGGCTGCGCATTGTGTAACACGGAGCCATGGGTGTGTTGTGTGTTGGTGGGCTTTCATTGATTCAATGGGTGTGTGTGTCTGTGTTTGTTGTGCTAAAGACTGCATTGAGTCACAGTGAGTCGTGTGTGTGTGTGCTGGTATAGACGATTGATTGAGTCACGGTCAGCCATGTGTGTGTGCATGTTGGTATGTGTGTGTGTTCTTCTATAGGTTGTGCATTGAGTCACAGCGAACCCTGTATCTGTGCAGGTGTGTATGTGTGGTGCTGGTATAGGCTGTGCATTGAGTGACACTGAGGTGTGTGTGTATGCTTGTGTGTTTTGGTATACATTGTACATTGAGTCACAGTGCTGTGTGTTTGTGTGCACGCTGGTATAGTCTGTGCATTGAGTCACAGTGATGTGTGTGTGTCTGCGTGTTCTGGTATAGGCTGACCATTGTGTCACATTGAGGTGTGTGTGTGTGCTGGCATAGGCTGCACTTTTGTCACAGTGAGGTGTGTGTGTGTGTATGTGTAGGTACAGGCTGTGCATTGAGTCACAGTGTGGGGGGTGTGTGTGATGTTATATGCTGTGCACTAGGACACAGTGAGCCATGTGTGTGTGCTGGTATAATCTGACCATTGAGTCACAGTGTGGTGTGGTGTGTGTGCCTTTGCTGGTATGGATTGTGCATTGAATCCCAGCCCTGTGTTAATGTTTGTGTATTTGGTGCTGTAGAGTCTGCATGAGTCACAGTAAGGTGTGTGTGTGTGCTGCTATAGGCTGAGAATTGAGTAACACCTAGGTGAGTGTATGTGTATGTGTATGCTGATAAGGAATTTGCATTGAATCAGTGAGCGGTGTGTGTGTGTGTGTGTACTGCTATAGGCTGTGCACTGAGCCACATTAAGGTGTGTTTCTGTGTATGTGTGTGTGGGTATAGGCTATGCATTGACTCACATTGAGCCATGTGTTTGTATGTGCTAGTATACACTGTTCATTGAGTCTCAGTGAACCATGGTTGTGTGTGTCTGTTTACTTGTATGGGATTGGCATTGAGTCACAGTGAGGTGTGTGTGTGTGTCTGTGTGGTGGTATAAGCTGCATTGAGTCACACGGCGTGGTGTGTGAGAGTGTGTGTGTGTGCGGGTACAGGCCGGTATTGAATCACAGTGAGCTGTGTGTGTGTGTGTGTGTGCTGCAATAGGCAGAGCATTGAGTCTCAGGTGTGTGTATGTGTGTGTGTATGTTGGTATGGTCTCTGCATTAATTCACTAAGGTGTGTTGTGTGTGTATGTACATGGAGCTGAAGACCGTATACTGATTCACAGTGAGCTGTGTGTGTATGTGTGTGTGTGTGTGATGGTATGGGCTTTGCATTGAGTCACTGAGGGGTGTGTCTGTGTGTGTACAACTGGAACTACAGACTGTGCACTGATTCACAATGAGCCATGTGTGAATGTGTGTATGTGATAGTATAGGGTGTGAATAGAGTCACATTGAGCCGTGCATATGTGTCTTTGCATGGGTGTTGTGGTATAGGCTGTGCATTGTGTCACAGTGACTGTGCGTGTGTGTGTGTGTGTGTGTGTGTGTGTTTGTGATGGTATAGTACGTGCATTGAATCAGAGAGAGCCATGCATGTGTCTCTGTGTGTGTGTGTTGGCATAGGCATTACATTGAGTCACAGTGAGCCATGTGTTTGTATGCTGGTGTAGACTCTGCATTCAGTCACAGTAAGCCTTGTGTGTGTGCCAGTACAGGCTGTGCATTGAGTCAGTGAGTCATATGTGTGTGTGTGTGTGTGTGCTGGTATAGACAGTGCATTGACTCCAATGAGCTGTGTAAGTTTGTGTGTGAGTGTGCGTGCTGCTATATGTGGTTCACTGAGTCACAGTCAGGTATGTGTGAGTGAGTGTTTGTGTGTTCTTGTATAGGTTGTGTATTGATTCACAGTGAGCCCTGTGTGTATGGTGGTATAGGTGGTGCATTGAATCACAGTGATGGTTGTTTTTCTGTGTGTATGCTGCAGTAGGCTGTGAATTGAGTCACAGAAGGTGGGACTTTGTGTGTGTATGTGCAGGTACAAGCTGCAGTTCGAGTCACAGTGATGGGTGTCTCTGTGTGGTGTTATAGGCTGTGTATTGAATCACAGCGAGCCGTATTAGTGTGTGTATGTGTATTTGTGTATGCGTGTGTGTGTGTGATGGTACAGGCTGAACATTGAGTCACTGAGGTGTGCATGTGTGTATGTGGTGCTACAGACTGTTCGTTAGGTCAAACTGAGCCATATCTGTGTGTAGGTGTGTGTGTGTACAGTTATTTGCTGTGCACTGAGTCACAGTGAACCATGTGTGTGTGGGGAGCTGGTATAGTCAGAGCACTGAGTCACAGTTGAATGTGTGGGAGTTGTTTGTGTATGTGTGTATTTGCTGGTGTAGACTGTGCATTGAGTCACAGTGAGTAGTGCGGTGTGTGTGTGCTGTGATGGTGTGGACTGTGGTTTTATCCACTTTGACCTGAACGGCTGTGTGTGTTTGTGTGTGTGTGTGTGTGCTGGCACTAGATGACAATTGAGACAGAGTGGGCTGTGTGTCTGTGTGTGAGCTGGTATAGACTGTATTGAGTCACTGTGAGCTGTGTGTGTATGTGTGCGCTCATATAGGCTGTGCATTGAGTAACAGTGAGTTTGTGTGTGTGTGTGCTGGTACAGGAAGCGTTTTCAGTCACAGTCTCGTGTGTGTGTGTGTGCATGTGAGTTTGTGTGCTGGTATGGGCTTTATGGTGCTGGTATGGGCTTTATTGACTCATGGGTGTGTGTGTGAGTGTGTGGTGATACAGACTGCATTGAGTCACAGTGCGCTGTGTGTGTGTGTGCTGGTATAGGCGATTTATTGAGTACCAGTGAGCCATGTGTGAGTGCGTGTTGGGGTGTGTGTGTGTGTACTGGTATAGGCTGTGCATTGAGTCACAGTGAGGCCTGCATCTGTGCATGTCTGTGTTTGTGTGTGTGTGTTTGCTGGTATAGGCTGAGCTTTGAATCACTCTGAGGTGTGTGTGCATGTGCTGGTAAAATTGTGCCTTGATTCACTGTGCCATGTGAGTGTGTGTGCACGCTGGTATAGGTTGTGCATTGAGTCAGAGTGGGAGGTGTGTGTGTCTGTGTGTTCTGGTATAGGCTGACAATTGAGGCACACTGAGATCTGTGTGCACATGTGTGTATATGTGTGCTGGTACAGCCTGCTCATTGAGTCATATTGAGTTTTGTGTGTGTGTGTGTGCAGGTAGAGGCAGCACATTGAGTCACAGTGAGGTGTATGTGTGTGATGTTATATGCTATGCACTGATTCATAGGGAGGTTTGTGTCTGTGTGTGTGCACTTTCTGGTATAGGATTTGCATTGAATCACACTGAGCTGTGTTTTTGAGTGTCAGTATATGTGCGTGTGTGGAGGTATGGGCTGTGGATTGACTCACAGTTTGCCGTATGTGCTTCTCTGTGTGTGTATGTCTGCTAGCATATCCTGTGCACTGAGTCACAGGGAGCCTTGTGTGTGTGTGTGTGTGTGTGTGTCCTGGTATAGAGTGTGCATTGATTCACAGTCAGCCATGTGTGTGTGTGTGTGAGTGCACTGGTATAGGATGTGCAGTGAGTCAGAGTGATGTGTGTGTGTGTCTGTGTGTTCTGATATAGGCTGACCATTGTGTAACATTGAGGGTGTGTGTGTGTGTGTGCTGGTATAGGCTGCATATTTTGTCACAGTGAAGTGTGTGTGTGTGTATGTGTAGGTACAGGCTGTGCATTGAGTCACAGTGTGGTGTGTGTGTGTGATGTTATATTCTGTGCACTAGGACACAGTGAGCCGTGTGTGTGTGCTGGTATAATCTGAACATTGAGTCACAGTGTGGTGTGGTGTGTGTGCCTTTGCTGGTATGGACTGTGCATTGAATCCCAGCCCTGTGTTAGTGTTTGTGTATTTGGTGCTGTAGAGTCTGCATGAGTCACAGTAAGATGTGTGTGTGTACTGCTATAGGCTGTACACTGAGCCATATTAAGGTGTGTTTCTGTGTGTGTGTGTGCGGGTATAGGCTATGCATTGACTCACATTGAGCCATGTGTTTGTATGTGCTACTATACACTGTTCATTGAGTCTCAGTGAGCCATTGTTGTGTGTGTCTGTTTACTTGTATGGGCTTGGCATTGAGTCTCAGACAGGTGTGTGTGTGTGTCTGTGTGTCTGTGTGGTGGTATAAACTGCATTGAGTCACACGGCGGTGTGTGTGAGAGTGTGTGTGTGTGCAGGTACAGGCTGGTATTGAACCACAGTGAGGCGTGTGTGTGCGTGTGTGTTTGTGTGTGCTGGAATAGGCAGAGCATTGAGTCTCAGGTGTGTGTATGTGTGTGTGTATGCTGGTATGGTCTCTGCATTGATTCACTAAGGTGTGTTGTGTGTGTATGTACATGGAGCTGAAGACTGTACACTGATTCACACTGAGCTGTGTGTGTATGTGTGTGTGTGTGTGATGGTATGGGCTTGGCATTGAGTCACTGAGGTGTGTGTTTGTGTGTGTATACCTGGAACTACAGACTGTGCACTGATTCACAATGAGCCATGTGTGAATGTGTGTATGTGATAGTATAGGGTGTGCATAGAGTCACAAAGAGCCGTGCATATGTGTCTTTGCATGGGTATTGTGGTATAGGGTCTTCATTGTGTCACAGTGACTGTGCGTGTGTGTGTGTGTGTGTGTTTGTGATGGTATAGTACATGCATTGAATCAGAAAGAGCCATGCATGTGTCTCTGTGTGTGTGTGCTGGCATAGGCATTACATTGAGTCACAGTGAGCCATGTGTTTGTATGTTGGTGTAGACTCTGCATTGAGTCACAGTAAGCCTTGTGTGTGTGCCAGTACAGGTTGTGCATTGAGTCAGTGAGTCATATGTGTGTGTGTGTTTGTGTGTGTGTGTGCTTGTTTAGACAGTGCATTGAGTCCAATGAGCAGTGTATGTTTGTGTGTGTGTGTGTGTGTGCTGTTAGGTAATGTGCATTGAGTCACAGTAGCTCTGTGTGTGTTTTTGAATACCTCTGGGCTGGCATAGGCTGAGAATTGAGTCACAGTGTGGTGTGTGTGTGAGTGTTCATGTGTGTGCAAGTATAGGCTGGACATTGAAGCACAGTGAGCTGTGTGTGTTTGTGTGTGTGTTGATATAGGCTGCACATTCAGTTACAGTGAGCTGTGTGTGTATGTGAGTGTGCTTGTAGAAGCTGCACACTGGTTAACAGTGAGGTGTGCATGAGTGTGTGTGTGTGCTGTTACATACTGGGCATTCAGTCACAGTTTGCTGTGTGTGTGTGTGCATGCATGTGTGCTTTTATAGGCTGTGCCTTGATTCACATTGAACTGTGAGTGTGGGTGTGTGGATGTCTGCCGGTATACATTTTGCATTGTTTCACAATGAGCTGTGTGTGTGTGTGTGTGTGTGTGTTCTGGTATGAGATGTACATTGAGATACAGTGAGCCGTGCATGTGTGTGGCTGTGTGTGTGTGCTGCTAGAGGCTGGGCATTGTGTAACACTGAGCTATGTGTTTCTGTGTGTCACTCTATAGACTGTGCATTGAGTCTGTGTGTGTGCATGCATGTGTGCTGGTATAGGCTATGCATTGATTCACATTGAGTTAGTGTGTGGTTGTGCATGTTGTGTGGCTATATGTTTTGCATTGATTCACTGTGAGCTGTGTGTGTGTGAGTGTGCATGTGTGTGAACATATAGGCTGGACATTGAGTCACAGTGAGGTGTGTGTGTGAGTTTGTGTTTATGTGCAGTGGTAAAAGCCACGCAATGAGAACCAGTGATGTTTGTGTCTGATAGTGTGTGTCTTTTCAGGTTTATGCTGGGCATTGAGTCACAGTGAGCCGTGTGTGTGTGTGCATGTGTGTGTTTGTGTGCTGGTATAGGCTGTGCATTGAGTCACAGTGAGGTGTGTGTGTCTGTTGAGGTGTACACTGGGCATTGAGTCTCAGCTTTGTATGTCTGTGTGTGTGTGCTGAGATAGGCTGTGCATTGAGTCACAGTGACATGTGTGTCAGTGTCTGTGTGAGTGTGTAATAGTATAGCTTGTGTGTTCAGACACAGTGAGGTTTGAGTGTGAGTGTGTGTGTGCTGTTAGAGACTGTGGATTGAGTATCAGTGAGCCATGTTTGTTTTTGTGTGTGTGCATGCATGTGTTCTGTTATAAGCTGTGCACTGAGTCACATTGCCGTATTTTTGTGTGTGTGTGTGTATGCCTGTTGATATAGGCTATGCATTGAGTCACAGTGCTCCGTTAGTGTCTGTGAGGGTTTGTTGGTATAGGCTGTGCACAGGGTCCCAGTGAGCCATCTGTGTGTGTGTGTCTGTGCAAATATGGACAGTGCATTGAGTCACAGTGAGTCATGTGTGTCTCTGGGTGTGTGTGTGTCCACATGTGCTGTGTTCGGTTGCGTGTTTTGTCACAGTAAGCCATGTGTGATTATGTGCTGGTATAGACTGTGAACTGAGTCACGGCCATGTGTGTGTGTGTGTGTGTGTGTGTGTATGCATGCAGACTAGGCTATGCATTGACTCATAGTGAGCTGTTTATGTGTTTGTGATGGTATAGGCTGTCAATTGATTCACAGTGAGCTGTTTGTGTGTGCATGTGCTGATATACTTTGAGCATTGAGTCACAGTTTGGCTGTGAGTTTGTTTTGCCAGTACAAGATGTACACCGAGTTACAGTGAGCCGTAGGTGTCTGTGGCTTTGTGTGTATGTGTGTGCCTATATAGGTGGTGCAGTAAGTCACAGTGAGCTGTGAGTGTGGGTGTGATGCTAGTATAGACTGTGAACTGAGTCACAGAGAACCATGTGTGTGTGTGTGTGTGTGTTGTTTGCTTCAAGTTAATGTGCATTGAGTCACAGTGAGCTCTGTGTGTGTTTGTGAATACCTCTGGGCTGGTATAGGCTGAGCATTGAGTCACAGTGAGGTGTGTGTGTGAGTGTGCGTGTGTGTGCAAGTATAGGCTGGGCATTGAATCACAGTGAGCTGTGTGTTTTCGTGTGTGTGCTGGTATAGGCTGCGCATTCAGTCACAGTGAGCCATGTGTATGTGTGAGTGCTCTTGTAGAGGCTGCACATTGAATCACAGTGAGGTGTGTGTGTGATTGTGTGTGTGTGCTGTTCCATTCTGTGCATTCTGTCACAGTTAGCCATGTGTGTGTGTGCATTTGTGTGTGATTTTATAAGCTGTGCATTGATTCACATTGAACTGTGTGTGTGGGTGTGTGCTGGTGTATGCTTTGCATTTTTCACAGTCATCTGGGGGTATGTGTGTCTGTGTGTTGTGCTACAGGCTGAGCATTGTGTCACAGTGAAGTGTGTTTGTGGGAGTGTGCATGTGTCTGCATCTAAAGGCTGGCTATTAGTCACAGTGTGCCTTGTGTGTTTGTGTATGTTTCTGTACTGGTATAGGCTGTGCATTCATTCACAGTGAGGTGTGTTTGTGTGTCTGTCCTGGCGTAGGCTGGTTATTGGGTGACAGTGAGCCATGTGTGTGTGTGTGCTTGTAAAATCTGTGAACTGAGTCATGGCCATGTTTGTGTGTGTGAATGCTGGTATAGTTTATGCATTGACACATAGTGATACACGTGTGTGTTTCGTGATGGTATAAGCCATGCACTGAGTGTGAGTGAGCTGTTTTCATGTGTGCATGCTGGTATATTCTGAACTTTGAGTCACAGTGTGGTGTGTGGCCGTGTATGTGTGTGTGTGTGTGTGTGTGTGTGTTCCGGTATAAGATATACATTGAGATACAGTGAGCCATGCATATGTGTGGCTGTGTGTGTTGGTGTGTGTGTGTGCTGCTAGAGGCTGCGCATTGTGTAACACGGAGCCATGGGTGTGTTGTGTGTTGGTGGGCTTTCATTGATTCAATGGGTGTGTGTGTCTGTGTTTGTTGTGCTAAAGACTGCATTGAGTCACAGTGAGTCGTGTGTGTGTGTGCTGGTATAGACGATTGATTGAGTCACGGTCAGCCATGTGTGTGTGCATGTTGGTATGTGTGTGTGTTCTTCTATAGGTTGTGCATTGAGTCACAGCGAACCCTGTATCTGTGCAGGTGTGTATGTGTGGTGCTGGTATAGGCTGTGCATTGAGTGACACTGAGGTGTGTGTGTATGCTTGTGTGTTTTGGTATACATTGTACATTGAGTCACAGTGCTGTGTGTTTGTGTGCATGCTGGTATAGTCTGTGCATTGAGTCACAGTGATGTGTGTGTGTCTGCGTGTTCTGGTATAGGCTGACCATTGTGTCACATTGAGGTGTGTGTGTGTGCTGGCATAGGCTGCACTTTTTGTCACAGTGAGTTGTGTGTGTGTGTATGTGTAGGTAGATGCTGTGCATTGAGTCACAGTGTGGGGTGTGTGTGTGATGTTATATGCTGTGCACTAGGACACAGTGAGCCATGTGTGTGTGCTGGTATAATCTGACCATTGAGTCACAGTGTGGTGTGGTGTGTGTGCCTTTGCTGGTATGGATTGTGCATTGAATCCCAGCCCTGTGTTAATGTTTGTGTATTTGGTGCTGTAGAGTCTGCATGAGTCACAGTAAGGTGTGTGTGTGTGCTGCTATAGGCTGAGAATTGAGTAACACCTAGGTGAGTGTATGTGTATGTGTATGCTGATAAGGGATTTGCATTGAATCAGTGAGCGGTGTGTGTGTGTACTGCTATAGGCTGTGCGCTGAGCCACATTAAGGTGTGTTTCTGTGTATGTGTGTGTGGGTATAGGCTATGCATTGACTCACATTGAGCCATGTGTTTGTATGTGCTAGTATACACTGTTCATTGAGTCTCAGTGAACCATGGTTGTGTGTGTCTGTTTACTTGTATGGGCTTGGCATTGAGTCACAGTGAGGTGTGTGTGTGTGTCTGTGTGGTGGTATAAGCTGCATTGAGTCACACGGCGTGGTGTGTGAGAGTGTGTGTGTGTGCGGGTACAGGCTGGTATTGAATCACAGTGAGCTGTGTGTGTGTGTGTGTGTGCTGCAATAGGCAGAGCATTGAGTCTCAGGTGTGTGTATATGTGTGTGTATGTTGGTATGGTCTCTGCATTAATTCACTAAGGTGTGTTGTGTGTGTATGTACATGGAGCTGAAGACCGTATACTGATTCACAGTGAGCTGTGTGTGTATGTGTGTGTGTGTGTGATGGTATGGGCTTTTCATTGAATCACTGAGGTGTGTGTCTGTGTGTGTATACCTGGAACTACAGACTGTGCACTGATTCACAACGAGCCATGTGTGAATGTGTGTATGTGATAGTATAGGGTGTGCATAGAGTCACAAAGAGCCGTGCATATGTGTCTTTGCATGGGTGTTGTGGTATAGGCTGTGTACTGTGGCACAGTGACTGTGCGTGTGTGTGTGTGTTTGTGTTTGTGATGGTATAGTGCGTGCATTGAATAAGAGAGAGCCATGCATGTGTCTCTTTGTGTGTGTGCTGGCATAGGCATTACATTGCATCACAGTGAGCCATGTGTTTGTATGCTGGTGTAGACTCTGCCTTGAGTCACAGTAAGCCTTGTGTGTGTGCCAGTACAGGCTATGCATTGAGTCAGTGAGTCATATATGTGTGTGTGTGTGTGTGTGTGTTTGTGTGCTGGTATGTGCAGTACATTGAGTTCAAGAGAGCCGTGTATGTTTGTGTGTGTGTGTGTGTGTGTGTGCTGCTATAGGTGGTTCCCTGAGTCACAGTCAGGTATGTGTGAGTGTGTGTTTGTGTGTTCTTGTATAGGCTGTGCATTAATCCACAGTGAGCCATGTGTGTATGCTGGTATAGTAGGTGCATTGAGTCACAGTGATGTTTATGTTTGTGTGTGTGTGTGTGCTGCAGTAGGCTGTGAATTGAGTCACAGAAGGTGGGTCTTTGTGTGTGTATGTGCAGGTACAGGCTGCGGTTTGAGTCAGAGAGATGGGTGTCTCTGTGTGGTGTAATAGGCTGTGCATTGAATCACAGCAAGCCGTATTTTTGTGTGTATGTGTATTTTTGTATGTGTGTGTGTGTGTGTGATGGTACAGGCTGAACACTGAGTCACTGAGGTGTTCATGTGTGTATGTGGTGCTACAGACTCTTCGTTAGGTCAAACTGAGCCATATGTGTGTGTATGTTTGTGTGTGTGTACAGTTATTGGCTCTGCATTGAGTCATGGTGAACCATGTGTGTGTGGGGAGCTGGTATAGTCACAGCACTGAGTCACAGTTAAATGCGTAGGAGATGTGTGTGTATGTGTGTGTGTGTATTTGCTGGTGTATACTGTGCATTGAGTCACAGTTAGTAGTGCAGTGTGTGTGTGTCTGTGATGGTGTGGACTGTGTTTTTATCCACTTTGACATGAACGAGTGTGTGTGTGTGTATCTGTGTGTGTGTGTGTGTGTGTGCTAGCACTGAATGACCATTGAGACAGAGGGGGCTCTGTGTGTGTCTGTGTGTGTGCTGGTATAGACTCTGTATTGATTCACTGTGAGCTGTGTGTTTAAGTGTTTGCTCGTATAGGCAGTGCATTGAGTCTCAGTGAGGTGTTTCTGTGTGTGTGTGCTGGTACAGAAAGCTTTTTCAGTCACAGTCAGGTGTGTGTGTGTGTGCATGTGATTTTGTGTGCTGGTATGGGCTTTATTGTGCTGGTATGGGTTTTATTGAGTAATGGGTGTGTGTGTGAGTGTGTGGTGATACAGACTTCATTGATTCACAGCGAGCTGTGTGTGTGTGTCCTGGTATAGGTGATTGACTGAGTACCAGTGAGCCATGTGTGACTGCGTGTTGGTGTGTGTGTGTGTTCTTGTATAGGCTGTGCATTGATTCACAGTGAGCCTAGTGTGTATGCTGTCATAGGAGGTGCATTGAGTCACAGTGATGGTTGTGTTTGTGTGTGTGTGTTTGTGCTGCAGTAGGCTGTGAATTGAGTACCAGAAGGTGGGTCTTTGTGTGTGTATGTGCAGGTACAGGCTGCGGTTTGAGTTAGAGTGATGGGTGTCTCTGTGTGGTGTTATAGGCTGTGCATTGAATCACAGTGAGCCGTGTGTGTGTGTGTGTGTGTGCTGGAATAGGCAGAGCATTGAGTCTCAGGTGTGTGTATGTGTGTGTGTATGCTGGTATGGTCTCTGCATTGATTCACTAAGGTGTGTTGTGTGTGTATGTACATGGAGCTGAAGACTGTACACTGATTCACACTGAGCTGTGTGTGTATGTGTGTGTGATGGTATGGGCTTGGCATTGAGTCACTGAGGTGTGTGTTTGTGTGTGTATACCTGGAACTACAGACTGTGCACTGATTCACAATGAGCCATGTGTGAATGTGTGTATGTGATAGTATAGGGTGTGCATAGAGTCACAAAGAGCCGTGCATATGTGTCTTTGCATGGGTGTTGTGGTATAGGGTCTTCATTGTGTCACAGTGACTGTGCGTGTGTGTGTGTGTGTGTGTGTTTGTGATGGTATAGTACATGCATTGAATCAGAGAGAGCCATGCATGTGTCTCTGTGTGTGTGTGCTGGCATAGGCATTACATTGAGTCACAGTGAGCCATGTGTTTGTATGTTGGTGTAGACTCTGCATTGAGTCACAGTAAGCCTTGTGTGTGTGCCAGTACAGGTTGTGCATTGAGTCAGTGAGTCATATGTGTGTGTGTGTTTGTGTGTGTGTGTGCTTGTTTAGACAGTGCATTGAGTCCAATGAGCAGTGTATGTTTGTGTGTGTGTGTGTGTGTGCTGTTAGGTAATGTGCATTGAGTCACAGTAGCTCTGTGTGTGTTTTTGAATACCTCTGGGCTGGCATAGGCTGAGAATTGAGTCACAGTGTGGTGTGTGTGTGAGTGTTCATGTGTGTGCAAGTATAGGCTGGACATTGAAGCACAGTGAGCTGTGTGTGTTTGTGTGTGTGCTGATATAGGCTGCACATTCAGTTACAGTGAGCTGTGTGTGTATGTGAGTGTGCTTGTAGAAGCTGCACACTGGTTAACAGTGAGGTGTGTATGAGTGTGTGTGTGTGCTGTTACATACTGGGCATTCAGTCACAGTTTGCTGTGTGTGTGTGTGCATGCATGTGTGCTTTTATAGGCTGTGCCTTGATTCACATTGAACTGTGAGTGTGGGTGTGTGGATGTCTGCTGGTATACATTTTGCATTGTTTCACAATGAGCTGTGTGTGTGTGTGTGTGTGTGTTCTGGTATGAGATGTACATTGAGATACAGTGAGCCGTGCATGTGTGTGGCTGTGTGTGTGTGTGTGTGCTGCTAGAGGCTGGGCATTGTGTAACACTGAGCTATGTGTTTCTGTGTGTCACTCTATAGACTGTGCATTGAGTCTGTGTGTGTGCATGCATGTGTGCTGGTATAGGCTATGCATTGATTCACATTGAGTTAGTGTGTGGTTGTGCATGTTGTGTGGCTATATGTTTTGCATTGATTCACTGTGAGCTGTGTGTGTGTGAGTGTGCATGTGTGTGAACATATAGGCTGGACATTGAGTCACAGTGAGGTGTGTGTGTGAGTTTGTGTTTATGTGCAGTGGTAAAAGCCACGCAATGAGAACCAGTGATGTTTGTGTCTGATAGTGTGTGTCTTTTCAGGTTTATGCTGGGCATTGAGTCACAGTGAGCCGTGTGTGTGTGTGCATGTGTGTGTTTGTGTGCTGGTATAGGCTGTGCATTGAGTCACAGTGAGGTGTGTGTGTCTGTTCAGGTGTACACTGGGCATTGAGTCTCAGCTTTGTATGTCTGTGTGTGTGTGCTGAGATAGGCTGTGCATTGAGTCACAGTGACATGTGTGTCAGTGTCTGTGTGAGTGTGTATTCAGACACAGTGAGGTTTGAGTGTGAGTGTGTGTGTGCTGTTAGAGACTGTGGATTGAGTATCAGTGAGCCATGTTTGTTTTTGTGTGTGTGCATGCATGTGTTCTGTTATAAGCTGTGCACTGAGTCACATTGCCGTATTTTTGTGTGTGTGTGTATGCCTGTTGATATAGGCTATGCATTGAGTCACAGTGCTCCGTTAGTGTCTGTGAGGGTTTGTTGGTATAGGCTGTGCACAGGGTCCCAGTGAGCCATCTGTGTGTGTGTGTCTGTGCAAATATGGACAGTGCATTGAGTCACAGTGAGTCATGTGTGTCTCTGGGTGTGTGTGTGTCCACATGTGCTGTGTTCGGTTGCGTGTTTTGTCACAGTAAGCCATGTGTGATTATGTGCTGGTATAGACTGTGAACTGAGTCACGGCCATGTGTGTGTGTGTGTGTATGCATGCAGACTAGGCTATGCATTGACTCATAGTGAGCTGTTTATGTGTTTGTGATGGTATAGGCTGTCAATTGATTCACAGTGAGCTGTTTGCGTGTGCATGTGCTGATATAGTTTGAGCATTGAGTCACAGTTTGGCTGTGAGTTTGTTTTGCCGGTACAAGATGTACACCGAGTTACAGTGAGCCGTAGGTGTCTGTGGCTTTGTGTGTATGTGTGTGCCTATATAGGTGGTGCAGTAAGTCACAGTGAGCTGTGAGTGTGGGTGTGATGCTAGTATAGACTGTGAACTGAGTCACAGAGAACCATGTGTGTGTGTGTGTGTGTGTGTTGTTTGCTTCAAGTTAATGTGCATTGAGTCACAGTGAGCTCTGTGTGTGTTTGTGAATACCTCTGGGCTGGTATAGGCTGAGCATTGAGTCACAGTGAGGTGTGTGTGTGAGTGTGCGTGTGTGTGCAAGTATAGGCTGGGCATTGAGTCACAGTGAGCTGTGTGTTTTCGTGTGTGTGCTGGTATAGGCTGCGCATTCAGTCACAGTGAGCCATGTGTATGTGTGAGTGCTCTTGTAGAGGCTGCACATTGAATCACAGTGAGGTGTGTGTGTGATTGTGTGTGTGTGTGCTGTTCCATTCTGTGCATTCTGTCACAGTTAGCCATGTGTGTGTGTGTGCATTTGTGTGTGATTTTATAAGCTGTGCATTGATTCACATTGAACTGTGTGTATGGGTGTGTGCTGGTGTATGCTTTGCATTTTTCACAGTCATCTGGGGGTATGTGTGTCTGTGTGTTGTGCTACAGGCTGAGCATTGTGTCACAGTGAAGTGTGTTTGTGGGAGTGTGCATGTGTCTGCATCTAAAGGCTGGCTATTAGTCACAGTGTGCCTTTTGTGTTTGTGTATGTTTCTGTACTGGTATAGGCTGTGCATTCATTCACAGTGAGGTGTGTTTGTGTGTCTGTCCTGGCGTAGGCTGGTTATTGGGTGACAGTGAGCCATGTGTGTGTGTGTGCTTGTAAAATCTGTGAAATGAGTCATGGCCATGTTTGTGTGTGTGAATGCTGGTATAGTTTATGCATTGACACATAGTGATACACGTGTGTGTTTCGTGATGGTATAAGCCATGCACTGAGTGTGAGTGAGCTGTTTTCATGTGTGCATGCTGGTATATTCTGAACTTTGAGTCACAGTGTGGTGTGTGGCCGTGTATGTGTGTGTGTGTGTGTGTGTGTTCCGGTATAAGATGTACATTGAGATACAGTGAGCCGTGCATATGTGTGGCTGTGTGTGTGGGTGTGTGTGTGTGCTGCTAGAGGCTGCGCATTGTGTAACACGGAGCCATGGGTGTGTTGTGTGTTGGTGGGCTTTCATTGATTCAATGGGTGTGTGTGTCTGTGTTTGTTGTGCTAAAGACTGCATTGAGTCACAGTGAGTCGTGTGTGTGTGTGCTGGTATAGACGATTGATTGAGTCACGGTCAGCCATGTGTGTGTGCATGTTGGTATGTGTGTGTGTTCTTCTATAGGTTGTGCATTGAGTCACAGCGAACCCTGTATCTGTGCAGGTGTGTATGTGTGGTGCTGGTATAGGCTGTGCATTGAGTGACACTGAGGTGTGTGTGTATGCTTGTGTGTTTTGGTATACATTGTACATTGAGTCACAGTGCTGTGTGTTTGTGTGCACGCTGGTATAGTCTGTGCATTGAGTCACAGTGATGTGTGTGTGTCTGCGTGTTCTGGTATAGGCTGACCATTGTGTCACATTGAGGTGTGTGTGTGTGCTGGCATAGGCTGCACTTTTTGTCACAGTGAGGTGTGTGTGTGTGTATGTGTAGGTAGAGGCTGTGCATTGAGTCACAGTGTGGGGGTGTGTGTGATGTTATATGCTGTGCACTAGGACACAGTGAGCCATGTGTGTGTGCTGGTATAATCTGACCATTGAGTCACAGTGTGGTGTGGTGTGTGTGCCTTTGCTGGTATGGATTGTGCATTGAATCCCAGCCCTGTGTTAATGTTTGTGTATTTGGTGCTGTAGAGTCTGCATGAGTCACAGTAAGGTGTGTGTGTGTGCTGCTATAGGCTGAGAATTGAGTAACACCTAGGTGAGTGTATGTGTATGTGTATGCTGATAAGGGATTTGCATTGAATCAGTGAGCGGTGTGTGTGTGTGTGTGTACTGCTATAGGCTGTGCGCTGAGCCACATTAAGGTGTGTTTCTGTGTATGTGTGTGTGGGTATAGGCTATGCATTGACTCACATTGAGCCATGTGTTTGTATGTGCTAGTATACACTGTTCATTGAGTCTCAGTGAACCATGGTTGTGTGTGTCTGTTTACTTGTATGGGCTTGGCATTGAGTCACAGTGAGGTGTGTGTGTGTGTCTGTGTGGTGGTATAAACTGCATTGAGTCACACGGCGTGGTGTGTGAGAGTGTGTGTGTGTGCAGGTACAGGCTGGTATTGAATCACAGTGAGCTGTGTGTGTGTGTGTGTGCTGCAATAGGCAGATCATTGAGTCTCAGGTCTGTGTATGTGTGTGTGTATGTTGGTATGGTCTCTGCATTAATTCACTAAGGTGTGTTGTGTGTGTATGTACATGGAGCTGAAGACCGTATACTGATTCACAGTGAGCTGTGTGTGTATGTGTGTGTGTGTGTGATGGTATGGGCTTTTCATTGAATCACTGAGGTGTGTGTCTGTGTGTGTATACCTGGAACTACAGACTGTGCACTGATTCACAACGAGCCATGTGTGAATGTGTGTATGTGATAGTATAGGGTGTGCATAGAGTCACAAAGAGCCGTGCATATGTGTCTTTGCATGGGTGTTGTGGTATAGGCTGTGTACTGTGGCACAGTGACTGTGCGTGTGTTTGTGTGTTTGTGTTTGTGATGGTATAGTGCGTGCATTGAATAAGAGAGAGCCATGCATGTGTCTCTGTGTGTGTGTGCTGGCATAGGCATTACATTGCATCACAGTGAGCCATGTGTTTGTATGCTGGTGTAGACTCTGCCTTGAGTCACAGTAAGCCTTGTGTGTGTGCCAGTACAGGCTATGCATTGAGTCAGTGAGTCATATCTGTGTGTGTGTGTGTGTGTTTGTGTGCTGGTATGTGCAGTGCATTGAGTTCAAGAGAGCCGTGTATGTTTGTGTGTGTGTGTGTGTGTGCTGCTATAGGTGGTTCCCTGAGTCACAGTCAGGTATGTGTGAGTGTGTGTTTGTGTGTTCTTGTATAGGCTGTGCATTAATCCACAGTGAGCCATGTGTGTATGCTGGTACAGGAGGTGCATTGAGTCACAGTGATGGTTGTGTTTGTGTGTGTGTGTGCTGCAGTAGGCTGTGAATTGAGTCACAGAAGGTGGGTCTTTGTGTGTGTATGTGCAGATACAGGCTGCGGTTTGAGTCAGAGAGATGGGTGTCTCTGTGTGGTGTAATAGGCTGTGCATTGAATCACAGCAAGCTGTATTTTTGTGTGTATGTGTATTTTTGTATGTGTGTGTGTGTGTGATGGTACAGGCTGAACACTGAGTCACTGAGGTGTTCATGTGTGTATGTGGTGCTACAGACTCTTCGTTAGGTCAAACTGAGCCATATGTGTGTGTATGTTTGTGTGTGTGTACAGTTATTGGCTCTGCATTGAGTCATGGTGAACCATGTGTGTGTGGGGAGCTGGTATAGTCACAGCACTGAGTCACAGTTAAATGTGTAGGAGATGTGTGTGTATGTGTGTGTGTGTATTTGCTGGTGTATACTGTGCATTGAGTCACAGTTAGTAGTGCAGTGTGTGTGTGTCTGTGATGGTGTGGACTGTGTTTTTATCCACTTTGACATGAACGAGTGTGTGTGTGTGTATCTCTGTGTGTGTGTGTGTGTGCTAACACTGAATGACCATTGAGACAGAGGGGGCTCTGTGTGTGTCTGTGTGTGTGCTGGTATAGACTCTGTATTGATTCACTGTGAGCTGTGTGTTTAAGTGTTTGCTCGTATAGGCAGTGCATTGAGTCTCAGTGAGGTGTTTCTGTGTGTCTGTGCTGGTACAGAAAGATTTTCAGTCACAGTCAGGTGTGTGTGTGTGTGCATGTGATTTTGTGTGCTGGTATGGGCTTTATTGTGCTGGTATGGGTTTTATTGAGTAATGGGTGTGTGTGTGAGTGTGTGGTGATACAGACTTCATTGATTCACAGCGAGCTGTGTGTGTGTGTCCTGGTATAGGTGATTGACTGAGTACCAGTGAGCCATGTGTGACTGCGTGTTGGTGTGTGTGTGTGTTCTTGTATAGGCTGTGCATTGATTCACAGTGAGCCAAGTGTGTATGCTGTCATAGGAGGTGCATTGAGTCACAGTGATGGTTGTGTTTGTGTGTGTGTGTTTGTGCTGCAGTAGGCTGTGAATTGAATAGCAGAAGGTGGGTCATTGTGTGTGTATGTGCAGGTACAGGCTGCGGTTTGAGTTAGAGTGATGGGTGCCTCTGTGTGGTGTTATAGGCTGTGCATTGAATCACAGTGAGCCGTGTGTGTGTGTGTGAGTGTGTTGGAATAGGCAGAGCATTGAGTCTCAGGTGTGTGTATGTGTGTGTGTATGCTGGTATGGTCTCTGCATTGATTCACTAAGGTGTGTTGTGTGTGTATGTACATGGAGCTGAAGACTGTACACTGATTCACACTGAGCTGTGTGTGTATGTGTGTGTGTGTGTGATGGTATGGGCTTTGCATTGAGTCACTGAGGTGTGTGTCTGTGTGTGTATACCTGGAACTACAGACTGTGCACTGATTCACAATGAGCCATGTGTGAATGTGTGTATGTTTTAGTATAGGGTGTGAATAGAGTCACATTGAGCCGTGCATATGTGTCTTTGCATGGGTGTTGTGGTATAGGCTGTGCATTTTGTCACAGTGACTGTCCGTGTGTGTGTGTGTGTGTGTTTGCGATGGTATAGTACGTGCATTGAGTCAGAGAGAGCCATGCATGTGTCTCTGTGTGTGTGTGTTGGCATAGGCATTACATTGAGTCACAGTGAGCCATGTGTTTGCATGCTGGTGTAAACTCTGCATTGAGTCACAGTAAGCCTTGTGTGTGTGCCAGTACAGGCTGTGCATTGAGTCAGTGAGTCATATGTGTGTGTGTGTGTGTGTGTGTGTGTGCTGGTATAGGCAGTGCATTGAGTCCAATGAGCCGTGTATGTTTGTGTGTGAGTGTGCGTGCTGCTATAGGTGGTTCACTGAGTCACAGTCAGGTATGTGTGAGTGAGTGTTTGTGTGTTCTTGTATAGGTTGTGTATTGATTCACAGTGAGCCCTGTGTGTATGGTGGTATAGGCGGTGCATTGAATCACAGTGATGGTTGTTTTTCTGTGTGTATGCTGCAGTAGGCTGTGAATTGAGTCACAGAAGGTGGGACTTTGTGTGTGTATGTGCAGGTACAAGCTGCAGTTCGAGTCACAGTGATGGGTGTCTCTGTGTGTTGTTATAGGCTGTGTATTGAATCACAGCGAGCCGTATTAGTGTGTGTATGTGTATTTGTGTATGCGTGTGTGTGTGTGATGGTACAGGCTGAACATTGAGTCACTGAGGTGTGCATGTGTGTATGTGGTGCTACAGACTGTTCGTTAGGTCAAACTGAGCCATATCTGTGTGTAGGTGTGTGTGTGTACAGTTATTTGCTGTGCACTGAGTCACAGTGAACCATGTGTGTGTGGGGAGCTGGTATAGTCAGAGCACTGAGTCACAGTTGAATGTGTGGGAGTTGTTTGTGTATGTGTGTATTTGCTGGTGTAGACTGTGCATTGAGTCACAGTGAGTAGTGCGGTGTGTGTGTGCTGTGATGGTGTGGACTGTGGTTTTATCCACTTTGACCTGAACGGCTGTGTGTGTTTGTGTGTTTGTGTGTGTGTGTGTGCTGGCACTAGATGACAATTGAGACAGAGTGGGCTGTGTGTCTGTGTGTGAGCTGGTATAGACTCTGTATTGAGTCACTGTGAGCTGTGTGTGTATGTGTGTGCTCGTATAGGCTGTGCATTGAGTCACAGTGAGGTGTTTTTGTGTGTGTTTGCTGGTACAGGAAGCGTTTTCAGTCACAGTCTCGTGTGTGTGTGTGTGCATGTGAGTTTGTGTGCTGGTATGGGCTTTATTGTGCTGGTATGGGCTTTATTGACTCATGGGTGTGTGTGTGAGTGTGTGGTAATACAGACTGCATTGAGTCACAGTGCGCTGTGTGTGTGTGTGCTGGTATAGGCGATTTATTGAGTACCAGTGAGCCATGTGTGAGTGCGTGTCGGTGTGTGTGTGTACTGGTATAGGCTGTGCATTGAGTCACAGTGAGGCCTGCATCTGTGCATGTCTGTGTTTGTGTGTGTGTGTTTGCTGGTATAGGCTGAGCTTTGAATCACTCTGAGGTGTGTGTGCATGTGCTGGTAAAATTGTGCCTTGATTCACTGTGCCATGTGAGTGTGTGTGCACGCTGGTATAGGTTGTGCATTGAGTCAGAGTGGGAGGTGTGTGTGTCTGTGTGTTCTGGTATAGGCTGACAATTGAGGCACACTGAGGTCTGTGTGCACATGTGTGTATATGTGTGCTGGTACAGCCTGCTCATTGAGTCATATTGAGTTTTGTGTGTGTGTGTGTGCAGGTAGAGGCAACACATTGAGTCACAGTGAGGTGTATGTGTGTGATGTTATATGCTATGTACTGATTCATAGGGAGGTTTGTGTCTGTGTGTGTGCACTTTCTGGTATAGGATTTGCATTGAATCACACTGAGCTGTGTTTTTGAGTGTCAGTATATGTGCGTGTGTGGAGGTATGGGTTGTGGATTGACTCACAGTTTGCCGTATGTGCTTCTCTGTGTGTGTATGTCTGCTAGCATATCCTGTGCACTGAGTCACAGGGAGCCTTGTGTGTGTGTGTGTGTCCTGGTATAGAGTGTGCATTGATTCACAGTCAGCCATGTGTGTGTGTGAGTGCACTGGTATAGGATGTGCAGTGAGTCAGAGTGATGTGTGTGTGTGTCTGCGTGTTCTGATATAGGCTGACCATTGTGTAACATTGAGGGTGTGTGTGTTTGTGTGCTGGAATAGGCTGCATATTTTGTCACAGTGAGGTGTGTGTGTGTGTATGTGTAGGTACAGGCTGTGCATTGAGTCACAGTGTGGGGTGTGTGTGTGATGTTATATTCTGTGCACTAGGACACAGTGAGCCGTGTGTGTGTGCTGGTATAATCTGAACATTGAGTCACAGTGTGGTGTGGTGTGTGTGCCTTTGCTGGTATGCACTGTGCATTGAATCCCAGCCCTGTGTTAGTGTTTGTGTATTTGGTGCTGTAGAGTCTGCATGAGTCACAGTAAGATGTGTGTGTGTGTACTGCTATAGGCTGTACACTGAGCCATATTAAGGTGTGTTTCTGTGTGTGTGTGTGCGGGTATAGGCTATGCATTGACTCACATTGAGCCATGTGTTTGTATGTGCTACTATACACTGTTCATTGAGTCTCAGTGAGCCTTTGTTTTGTGTGTCTGTTTACTTGTATAGGCTTGGCATTGAGTCTCAGACAGGTGTGTGTGTGTGTGTGAGTGTCTGTGCGGTGGTATCATCTGCATTGAGTCACACGGCGGTGTGTGTGAGAGTGTGTGTGTGTGCAGGTACAGGCTGGTATTGAATGACAGTGAGCCGTGTGTGTGCCTGTGTGTGTGTGTGTGCTGGATTAGGCAGAGCATTGAGTCTCAGGTGTGTGTATGTGTGTGTGTATGCTGGTATGGTCTCTGCATTGATTCACTAAGGTGTGTTGTGTGTGTATGTACATGGAGCTGAAGACTGTACACTGATTCACACTGAGCTGTGTGTGTATGTGTGTGTTTGTGTCATGGTATGGGCTTGGCATTGAGTCACTGAGGTGTGTGTTTGTGTGTGTATACCTGGAACTACAGACTGTGCACTGATTCACAATGAGCCATGTGTGAATGTGTGTATGTGATAGTATAGGGTGTGCATAGAGTCACAAAGAGCCGTGCATATGTGTCTTTGCATGGGTGTTGTGGTATAGGGTCTTCATTGTGTCACAGTGACTGTGCGTATGTGTGTGTGTGTGTGTTTGTGATGGTATAGTACGTGCATTGAATCAGAGAGAGCCATGCATGTGTCTCTGTGTGTGTGTGCTGGCATAGGCATTACATTGAGTCACAGTGAGCCATGTGTTTGTATGTTGGTGTAGACTCTGCATTGAGTCACAGTAAGCCTTGTGTGTGTGCCAGTACAGGTTGTGCATTGAGTCAGTGAGTCATATATGTGTGTGTGTTTGTGTGTGTGTGTGCTTGTTTAGACAGTGCATTGAGTCCAATGAGCAGTGTATGTTTGTGTGTGTGTGTGTGTGCTGTTAGGTAATGTGCATTGAGTCACAGTAGCTCTGTGTGTGTTTTTGAATACCTCTGGGCTGGCATAGGCTGAGAATTGAGTCACAGTGTGGTGTGTGTGTGAGTGTTCATGTGTGTGCAAGTATAGGCTGGACATTGAAGCACAGTGAGCTGTGTGTGTTTGTGTGTGTGCTGATATAGGCTGCACATTCAGTTACAGTGAGCCGTGTGTGTATGTGAGTGTGCTTGTAGAAGCTGCACACTGGTTAACAGTGAGGTGTGTATGAGTGTGTGTGTGTGCTGTTACATACTGGGCATTCAGTCACAGTTTGCTGTGTGTGTGTGTGCATGCATGTGTGCATTTATAGGCTGTGCCTTGATTCACATTGAACTGTGAGTGTGGGTGTGTGGATGTCTGCCGGTATACATTTTGCATTGTTTCACAATGAGCTGTGTGTGTGTGTGTGTGTGTGTTCTGGTATGAGATGTACATTGAGATACAGTGAGCCGTGCATGTGTGTGGCTGTGTGTGTGTGTGTGTGTGCTGCTAGAGGCTGGGCATTGTGTAACACTGAGCCATGTGTTTCTGTGTGTCACTCTATAGACTGTGCATTGAGTCTGTGTGTGTGCATGCATGTGTGCTGGTATAGGCTATGCATTGATTCACATTGAGTTAGTGTGTGGTTGTGCATGTTGTGTGGCTATATGTTTTGCATTGATTCACTGTGAGCTGTGTGTGTGTGAGTGTGCATGTGTGTGAACATATAGGCTGGACATTGAGTCACAGTGAGGTGTGTGTGTGAGTTTGTGTTTATGTGCAGTGGTAAAAGCCACGCAATGAGAACCAGTGATGTTTGTGTCTGATAGTGTGTGTCTTTTCAGGTTTATGCTGGGCATTGAGTCACAGTGAGCCGTGTGTGTGTGTGCATGTGTGTGTTTGTGTGCTGGTATAGGCTGTGCATTGAGTCACAGTGAGGTGTGTGTGTCTGTTGAGGTGTACACTGGGCATTGAGTCTCAGCTTTGTATGTCTGTGTGTGTGTGCTGAGATAGGCTGTGCATTGAGTCACAGTGACATGTGTGTCAGTGTCTGTGTGAGTGTGTAATAGTATAGCTTGTGTGTTCAGACACAGTGAGGTTTGAGTGTGAGTGTGTGTGTGCTGTTAGAGACTGTGGATTGAGTATCAGTGAGCCATGTTTGTTTTTGTGTGTGTGCATGCATGTGTTCTGTTATAAGCTGTGCACTGAGTCACATTGCCGTATTTTTGTGTGTGTGTGTATGCCTGTTGATATAGGCTATGCATTGAGTCACAGTGCTCCGTTAGTGTCTGTGAGGGTTTGTTGGTATAGGCTGTGCACAGGGTCCCAGTGAGCCATCTGTGTGTGTGTGTCTGTGCAAATATGGACAGTGCATTGAGTCACAGTGAGTCATGTGTGTCTCTGGGTGTGTGTGTGTCCACATGTGCTGTGTTCGGTTGCGTGTTTTGTCACAGTAAGCCATGTGTGATTATGTGCTGGTATAGACTGTGAACTGAGTCACGGCCATGTGTGTGTGTGTGTGTATGCATGCAGACTAGGCTATGCATTGACTCATAGTGAGCTGTTTATGTGTTTGTGATGGTATAGGCTGTCAATTGATTCACAGTGAGCTGTTTGCGTGTGCATGTGCTGATATAGTTTGAGCATTGAGTCACAGTTTGGCTGTGAGTTTGTTTTGCCGGTACAAGATGTACACCGAGTTACAGTGAGCCGTAGGTGTCTGTGGCTTTGTGTGTATGTGTGTGCCTATATAGGTGGTGCAGTAAGTCACAGTGAGCTGTGAGTGTGGGTGTGATGCTAGTATAGACTGTGAACTGAGTCACAGAGAACCATGTGTGTGTGTGTGTGTGTGTGTGTTGTTTGCTTCAAGTTAATGTGCATTGAGTCACAGTGAGCTCTGTGTGTGTTTGTGAATACCTCTGGGCTGGTATAGGCTGAGCATTGAGTCACAGTGAGGTGTGTGTGTGAGTGTGCGTGTGTGTGCAAGTATAGGCTGGGCATTGAGTCACAGTGAGCTGTGTGTTTTCGTGTGTGTGCTGGTATAGGCTGCGCATTCAGTCACAGTGAGCCATGTGTATGTGTGAGTGCTCTTGTAGAGGCTGCACATTGAATCACAGTGAGGTGTGTGTGTGATTGTGTGTGTGTGTGCTGTTCCATTCTGTGCATTCTGTCACAGTTAGCCGTGTGTGTGTGTGCATTTGTGTGTGATTTTATAAGCTGTGCATTGATTCACATTGAACTGTGTGTATGGGTGTGTGCTGGTGTATGCTTTGCATTTTTCACAGTCATCTGGGGGTATGTGTGTCTGTGTGTTGTGCTACAGGCTGAGCATTGTGTCACAGTGAAGTGTGTTTGTGGGAGTGTGCATGTGTCTGCATCTAAAGGCTGGCTATTAGTCACAGTGTGCCTTGTGTGTTTGTGTATGTTTCTGTACTGGTATAGGCTGTGCATTCATTCACAGTGAGGTGTGTTTGTGTGTCTGTCCTGGCGTAGGCTGGTTATTGGGTGACAGTGAGCCATGTGTGTGTGTGTGCTTGTAAAATCTGTGAACTGAGTCATGGCCATGTTTGTGTGTGTGAATGCTGGTATAGTTTATGCATTGACACATAGTGATACACGTGTGTGTTTCGTGATGGTATAAGCCATGCACTGAGTGTGAGTGAGCTGTTTTCATGTGTGCATGCTGGTATATTCTGAACTTTGAGTCACAGTGTGGTGTGTGGCCGTGTATGTGTGTGTGTGTGTGTGTGTGTGTTCCGGTATAAGATGTACATTGAGATACAGTGAGCCGTGCATATGTGTGGCTGTGTGTGTGGGTGTGTGTGTGTGCTGCTAGAGGCTGCGCATTGTGTAACACGGAGCCATGGGTGTGTTGTGTGTTGGTGGGCTTTCATTGATTCAATGGGTGTGTGTGTCTGTGTTTGTTGTGCTAAAGACTGCATTGAGTCACAGTGAGTCGTGTGTGTGTGTGCTGGTATAGACGATTGATTGAGTCACGGTCAGCCATGTGTGTGTGCATGTTGGTATGTGTGTGTGTTCTTCTATAGGTTGTGCATTGAGTCACAGCGAACCCTGTATCTGTGCAGGTGTGTATGTGTGGTGCTGGTATAGGCTGTGCATTGAGTGACACTGAGGTGTGTGTGTATGCTTGTGTGTTTTGGTATACATTGTACATTGAGTCACAGTGCTGTGTGTTTGTGTGCACGCTGGTATAGTCTGTGCATTGAGTCACAGTGATGTGTGTGTGTCTGCGTGTTCTGGTATAGGCTGACCATTGTGTCACATTGAGGTGTGTGTGTGTGCTGGCATAGGCTGCACTTTTTGTCACAGTGAGGTGTGTGTGTGTGTATGTGTAGGTAGAGGCTGTGCATTGAGTCACAGTGTGGGGTGTGTGTGTGATGTTATATGCTGTGCACTAGGACACAGTGAGCCATGTGTGTGTGCTGGTATAATCTGACCATTGAGTCACAGTGTGGTGTGGTGTGTGTGCCTTTGCTGGTATGGATTGTGCATTGAATCCCAGCCCTGTGTTAATGTTTGTGTATTTGGTGCTGTAGAGTCTGCATGAGTCACAGTAAGGTGTGTGTGTGTGCTGCTATAGGCTGAGAATTGAGTAACACCTAGGTGAGTGTATGTGTATGTGTATGCTGATAAGGGATTTGCATTGAATCAGTGAGCGGTGTGTGTGTGTGTGTGTACTGCTATAGGCTGTGCACTGAGCCACATTAAGGTGTGTTTCTGTGTATGTGTGTGTGGGTATAGGCTATGCATTGACTCACATTGAGCCATGTGTTTGTATGTGCTAGTATACACTGTTCATTGAGTCTCAGTGAACCATGGTTGTGTGTGTCTGTTTACTTGTATGGGCTTGGCATTGAGTCACAGTGAGGTGTGTGTGTGTGTCTGTGTGGTGGTATAAACTGCATTGAGTCACACGGCGTGGTGTGTGAGAGTGTGTGTGTGTGCAGGTACAGGCTGGTATTGAATCACAGTGAGCTGTGTGTGTGTGTGTGTGCTGCAATAGGCAGATCATTGAGTCTCAGGTGTGTGTATGTGTGTGTGTATGTTGGTATGGTCTCTGCATTAATTCACTAAGGTGTGTTGTGTGTGTATGTACATGGAGCTGAAGACCGTATACTGATTCACAGTGAGCTGTGTGTGTATGTGTGTGTGTGTGTGATGGTATGGGCTTTTCATTGAATCACTGAGGTGTGTGTCTGTGTGTGTATACCTGGAACTACAGACTGTGCACTGATTCACAACGAGCCATGTGTGAATGTGTGTATGTGATAGTATAGGGTGTGCATAGAGTCACAAAGAGCCGTGCATATGTGTCTTTGCATGGGTGTTGTGGTATAGGCTGTGTACTGTGGCACAGTGACTGTGCGTGTGTGTGTGTGTTTGTGTTTGTGATGGTATAGTGCGTGCATTGAATAAGAGAGAGCCATGCATGTGTCTCTGTGTGTGTGTGCTGGCATAGGCATTACATTGCATCACAGTGAGCCATGTGTTTGTATGCTGGTGTAGACTCTGCCTTGAGTCACAGTAAGCCTTGTGTGTGTGCCAGTACAGGCTATGCATTGAGTCAGTGAGTCATATCTGTGTGTGTGTGTGTGTGTTTGTGTGCTGGTATGTGCAGTGCATTGAGTTCAAGAGAGCCGTGTATGTTTGTGTGTGTGTGTGTGTGTGTGTGTGTGCTGCTATAGGTGGTTCCCTGAGTCACAGTCAGGTATGTGTGAGTGTGTGTTTGTGTGTTCTTGTATAGGCTGTGCATTAATCCACAGTGAGCCATGTGTGTATGCTGGTACAGGAGGTGCATTGAGTCACAGTGATGGTTGTGTTTGTGTGTGTGTGTGCTGCAGTAGGCTGTGAATTGAGTCACAGAAGGTGGGTCTTTGTGTGTGTATGTGCAGATACAAGCTGCGGTTTGAGTCAGAGAGATGGGTGTCTCTGTGTGGTGTAATAGGCTGTGCATTGAATCACAGCAAGCTGTATTTTTGTGTGTATGTGTATTTTTGTATGTGTGTGTGTGTGTGATGGTACAGGCTGAACACTGAGTCACTGAGGTGTTCATGTGTGTATGTGGTGCTACAGACTCTTCGTTAGGTCAAACTGAGCCATATGTGTGTGTATGTTTGTGTGTGTGTACAGTTATTGGCTCTGCATTGAGTCATGGTGAACCATGTGTGTGTGGGGAGCTGGTATAGTCACAGCACTGAGTCACAGTTAAATGTGTAGGAGATGTGTGTGTATGTGTGTGTGTGTATTTGCTGGTGTATACTGTGCATTGAGTCACAGTTAGTAGTGCAGTGTGTGTGTGTCTGTGATGGTGTGGACTGTGATTTTATCCACTTTGACATGAACGAGTGTGTGTGTGTGTGTATCTGTGTGTGTGTGTGTGTGCTAGCACTGAATGACCATTGAGACAGAGGGGGCTCTGTGTGTGTCTGTGTGTGTGCTGGTATAGACTCTGTATTGATTCACTGTGAGCTGTGTGTTTAAGTGTTTGCTCGTATAGGCAGTGCATTGAGTCTCAGTGAGGTGTTTCTGTGTGTCTGTGCTGGTACAGAAAGATTTTCAGTCACAGTCAGGTGTGTGTGTGTGTGCATGTGATTTTGTGTGCTGGTATGGGCTTTATTGTGCTGGTATGGGTTTTATTGAGTAATGGGTGTGTGTGTGAGTGTGTGGTGATACAGACTTCATTGATTCACAGCGAGCTGTGTGTGTGTGTCCTGGTATAGGTGATTGACTGAGTACCAGTGAGCCATGTGTGACTGCGTGTTGGTGTGTGTGTGTGTTCTTGTATAGGCTGTGCATTGATTCACAGTGAGCCAAGTGTGTATGCTGTCATAGGAGGTGCATTGAGTCACAGTGATGGTTGTGTTTGTGTGTGTGTGTTTGTGCTGCAGTAGGCTGTGAATTGAATAGCAGAAGGTGGGTCATTGTGTGTGTATGTGCAGGTACAGGCTGCGGTTTGAGTTAGAGTGATGGGTGCCTCTGTGTGGTGTTATAGGCTGTGCATTGAATCACAGTGAGCCGTGTGTGTGTGTGTGAGTGTGTTGGAATAGGCAGAGCATTGAGTCTCAGGTGTGTGTATGTGTGTGTGTATGCTGGTATGGTCTCTGCATTGATTCACTAAGGTGTGTTGTGTGTGTATGTACATGGAGCTGAAGACTGTACACTGATTCACACTGAGCTGTGTGTGTATGTGTGTGTGTGTGTGATGGTATGGGCTTTGCATTGAGTCACTGAGGTGTGTGTCTGTGTGTGTATACCTGGAACTACAGACTGTGCACTGATTCACAATGAGCCATGTGTGAATGTGTGTATGTGATAGTATAGGGTGTGAATAGAGTCACATTGAGCCGTGCATATGTGTCTTTGCATGGGTGTTGTGGTATAGGCTGTGCATTTTGTCACAGTGACTGTCCGTGTGTGTGTGTGTGTGTGTTTGCGATGGTATAGTACGTGCATTGAGTCAGAGAGAGCCATGCATGTGTCTCTGTGTGTGTGTGTTGGCATAGGCATTACATTGAGTCACAGTGAGCCATGTGTTTGCATGCTGGTGTAAACTCTGCATTGAGTCACAGTAAGCCTTGTGTGTGTGCCAGTACAGGCTGTGCATTGAGTCAGTGAGTCATATGTGTGTGTGTGTGTGTGTGTGTGTGCTGGTATAGGCAGTGCATTGAGTCCAATGAGCCGTGTATGTTTGTGTGTGAGTGTGCGTGCTGCTATAGGTGGTTCACTGAGTCACAGTCAGGTATGTGTGAGTGAGTGTTTGTGTGTTCTTGTATAGGTTGTGTATTGATTCACAGTGAGCCCTGTGTGTATGGTGGTATAGGCGGTGCATTGAATCACAGTGATGGTTGTTTTTCTGTGTGTATGCTGCAGTAGGCTGTGAATTGAGTCACAGAAGGTGGGACTTTGTGTGTGTATGTGCAGGTACAAGCTGCAGTTCGAGTCACAGTGATGGGTGTCTCTGTGTGTTGTTATAGGCTGTGTATTGAATCACAGCGAGCCGTATTAGTGTGTGTATGTGTATTTGTGTATGCGTGTGTGTGTGTGATGGTACAGGCTGAACATTGAGTCACTGAGGTGTGCATGTGTGTATGTGGTGCTACAGACTGTTCGTTAGGTCAAACTGAGCCATATCTGTGTGTAGGTGTGTGTGTGTACAGTTATTTGCTGTGCACTGAGTCACAGTGAACCATGTGTGTGTGGGGAGCTGGTATAGTCAGAGCACTGAGTCACAGTTGAATGTGTGGGAGTTGTTTGTGTATGTGTGTATTTGCTGGTGTAGACTGTGCATTGAGTCACAGTGAGTAGTGCGGTGTGTGTGTGCTGTGATGGTGTGGACTGTGGTTTTATCCACTTTGACCTGAACGGCTGTGTGTGTTTGTGTGTGTGTGTGTGCTGGCACTAGATGACAATTGAGACAGAGTGGGCTGTGTGTCTGTGTGTGAGCTGGTATAGACTCTGTATTGAGTCACTGTGAGCTGTGTGTGTATGTGTGTGCTCGTATAGGCTGTGCATTGAGTCACAGTGAGGTGTTTTTGTGTGTGTTTGCTGGTACAGGAAGCGTTTTCAGTCACAGTCTCGTGTGTGTGTGTGTGCATGTGAGTTTGTGTGCTGGTATGGGCTTTATGGTGCTGGTATGGGCTTTATTGACTCATGGGTGTGTGTGTGAGTGTGTGGTAATACAGACTGCATTGAGTCACAGTGTGCTGTGTGTGTGTGTGCTGGTATAGGCGATTTATTGAGTACCAGTGAGCCATGTGTGAGTGCGTGTCGATGTGTGTGTGTACTGGTATAGGCTGTGCATTGAGTCACAGTGAGGCCTGCATCTGTGCATGTCTGTGTTTGTGTGTGTGTGTTTGCTGGTATAGGCTGAGCTTTGAATCACTCTGAGGTGTGTGTGCATGTGCTGGTAAAATTGTGCCTTGATTCACTGTGCCATGTGAGTGTGTGTGCACGCTGGTATAGGTTGTGCATTGAGTCAGAGTGGGAGGTGTGTGTGTCTGTGTGTTCTGGTATAGGCTGACAATTGAGGCACACTGAGGTCTGTGTGCACATGTGTGTATATGTGTGCTGGTACAGCCTGCTCATTGAGTCATATTGAGTTTTGTGTGTGTGTGTGTGTGCAGGTAGAGGCAACACATTGAGTCACAGTGAGGTGTATGTGTGTGATGTTATATGCTATGTACTGATTCATAGGGAGGTTTGTGTCTGTGTGTGTGCACTTTCTGGTATAGGATTTGCATTGAATCACACTGAGCTGTGTTTTTGAGTGTCAGTATATGTGCGTGTGTGGAGGTATGGGTTGTGGATTGACTCACAGTTTGCCGTATGTGCTTCTCTGTGTGTGTATGTCTGCTAGCATATCCTGTGCACTGAGTCACAGGGAGCCTTGTGTGTGTGTGTGTGTCCTGGTATAGAGTGTGCATTGATTCACAGTCAGCCATGTGTGTGTGTGAGTGCACTGGTATAGGATGTGCAGTGAGTCAGAGTGATGTGTGTGTGTGTCTGCGTGTTCTGATATAGGCTGACCATTGTGTAACATTGAGGGTGTGTGTGTTTGTGTGCTGGAATAGGCTGCATATTTTGTCACAGTGAGGTGTGTGTGTGTGTATGTGTAGGTACAGGCTGTGCATTGAGTCACAGTGTGGGGTGTGTGTGTGATGTTATATTCTGTGCACTAGGACACAGTGAGCCGTGTGTGTGTGCTGGTATAATCTGAACATTGAGTCACAGTGTGGTGTGGTGTGTGTGCCTTTGCTGGTATGCACTGTGCATTGAATCCCAGCCCTGTGTTAGTGTTTGTGTATTTGGTGCTGTAGAGTCTGCATGAGTCACAGTAAGATGTGTGTGTGTGTACTGCTATAGGCTGTACACTGAGCCATATTAAGGTGTGTTTCTGTGTGTGTGTGTGCGGGTATAGGCTATGCATTGACTCACATTGAGCCATGTGTTTGTATGTGCTACTATACACTGTTCATTGAGTCTCAGTGAGCCTTTGTTTTGTGTGTCTGTTTACTTGTATAGGCTTGGCATTGAGTCTCAGACAGGTGTGTGTGTGTGTGTGAGTGTCTGTGTGGTGGTATCATCTGCATTGAGTCACACGGCGGTGTGTGTGAGAGTGTGTGTGTGTGCAGGTACAGGCTGGTATTGAATGACAGTGAGCCGTGTGTGTGCCTGTGTGTGTGTGTGTGCTGGATTAGGCAGAGCATTGAGTCTCAGGTGTGTGTATGTGTGTGTGTATGCTGGTATGGTCTCTGCATTGATTCACTAAGGTGTGTTGTGTGTGTATGTACATGGAGCTGAAGACTGTACACTGATTCACACTGAGCTGTGTGTGTATGTGTGTGTTTGTGTCATGGTATGGGCTTGGCATTGAGTCACTGAGGTGTGTGTTTGTGTGTGTATACCTGGAACTACAGACTGTGCACTGATTCACAATGAGCCATGTGTGAATGTGTGTATGTGATAGTATAGGGTGTGCATAGAGTCACAAAGAGCCGTGCATATGTGTCTTTGCATGGGTGTTGTGGTATATGGTCTTCATTGTGTCACAGTGACTGTGCGTATGTGTGTGTGTGTGTGTTTGTGATGGTATAGTACATGCATTGAATCAGAGAGAGCCATGCATGTGTCTCTGTGTGTGTGTGCTGGCATAGGCATTACATTGAGTCACAGTGAGCCATGTGTTTGTATGTTGGTGTAGACTCTGCATTGAGTCACAGTAAGCCTTGTGTGTGTGCCAGTACAGGTTGTGCATTGAGTCAGTGAGTCATATATGTGTGTGTGTTTGTGTGTGTGTGTGCTTGTTTAGACAGTGCATTGAGTCCAATGAGCAGTGTATGTTTGTGTGTGTGTGTGTGTGCTGTTAGGTAATGTGCATTGAGTCACAGTAGCTCTGTGTGTGTTTTTGAATACCTCTGGGCTGGCATAGGCTGAGAATTGAGTCACAGTGTGGTGTGTGTGTGAGTGTTCATGTGTGTGCAAGTATAGGCTGGACATTGAAGCACAGTGAGCTGTGTGTGTTTGTGTGTGTGCTGATATAGGCTGCACATTCAGTTACAGTGAGCCGTGTGTGTATGTGAGTGTGCTTGTAGAAGCTGCACACTGGTTAACAGTGAGGTGTGTATGAGTGTGTGTGTGTGCTGTTACATACTGGGCATTCAGTCACAGTTTGCTGTGTGTGTGTGTGCATGCATGTGTGCATTTATAGGCTGTGCCTTGATTCACATTGAACTGTGAGTGTGGGTGTGAGGATGTCTGCCGGTATACATTTTGCATTGTTTCACAATGAGCTGTGTGTGTGTGTGTGTGTGTGTGTTCTGGTATGAGATGTACATTGAGATACAGTGAGCCGTGCATGTGTGTGGCTGTGTGTGTGTGTGTGTGTGCTGCTAGAGGCTGGGCATTGTGTAACACTGAGCCATGTGTTTCTGTGTGTCACTCTATAGACTGTGCATTGAGTCTGTGTGTGTGCATGCATGTGTGCTGGTATAGGCTATGCATTGATTCACATTGAGTTAGTGTGTGGTTGTGCATGTTGTGTGGCTATATGTTTTGCATTGATTCACTGTGAGCTGTGTGTGTGTGAGTGTGCATGTGTGTGAACATATAGGCTGGACATTGAGTCACAGTGAGGTGTGTGTGTGAGTTTGTGTTTATGTGCAGTGGTAAAAGCCACGCAATGAGAACCAGTGATGTTTGTGTCTGATAGTGTGTGTCTTTTCAGGTTTATGCTGGGCATTGAGTCACAGTGAGCCGTGTGTGTGTGTGCATGTGTGTGTTTGTGTGCTGGTATAGGCTGTGCATTGAGTCACAGTGAGGTGTGTGTGTCTGTTGAGGTGTACACTGGGCATTGAGTCTCAGCTTTGTATGTCTGTGTGTGTGTGCTGAGATAGGCTGTGCATTGAGTCACAGTGACATGTGTGTCAGTGTCTGTGTGAGTGTGTAATAGTATAGCTTGTGTGTTCAGACACAGTGAGGTTTGAGTGTGAGTGTGTGTGTGCTGTTAGAGACTGTGGATTGAGTATCAGTGAGCCATGTTTGTTTTTGTGTGTGTGCATGCATGTGTTCTGTTATAAGCTGTGCACTGAGTCACATTGCCGTATTTTTGTGTGTGTGTGTATGCCTGTTGATATAGGCTATGCATTGAGTCACAGTGCTCCGTTAGTGTCTGTGAGGGTTTGTTGGTATAGGCTGTGCACAGGGTCCCAGTGAGCCATCTGTGTGTGTGTGTCTGTGCAAATATGGACAGTGCATTGAGTCACAGTGAGTCATGTGTGTCTCTGGGTGTGTGTGTGTCCACATGTGCTGTGTTCGGTTGCGTGTTTTGTCACAGTAAGCCATGTGTGATTATGTGCTGGTATAGACTGTGAACTGAGTCACGGCCATGTGTGTGTGTGTGTGTGTGTGTGTATGCATGCAGACTAGGCTATGCATTGACTCATAGTGAGCTGTTTATGTGTTTGTGATGGTATAGGCTGTCAATTGATTCACAGTGAGCTGTTTGTGTGTGCATGTGCTGATATAGTTTGAGCATTGAGTCACAGTTTGGCTGTGAGTTTGTTTTGCCGGTACAAGATGTACACCGAGTTACAGTGAGCCGTAGGTGTCTGTGGCTTTGTGTGTATGTGTGTGCCTATATAGGTGGTGCAGTAAGTCACAGTGAGCTGTGAGTGTGTGTGTGATGCTAGTATAGACTGTGAACTGAGTCACAGAGAACCGTGTGTGTGTGTGTGTGTGTGTGTGTGTGTGTTGTTTGCTTCAAGTTAATGTGCATTGAGTCACAGTGAGCTCTGTGTGTGTTTGTGAATACCTCTGGGCTGGTATAGGCTGAGCATTGAGTCACAGTGAGGTGTGTGTGTGAGTGTACGTGTGTGTGCAAGTATAGGCTGGGCATTGAATCACAGTGAGCTGTGTGTTTTCGTGTGTGTGCTGGTATAGGCTGCGCATTCAGTCACAGTGAGCCATGTGTATGTGTGAGTGCTCTTGTAGCGGCTGCACATTGAATCACAGTGAGGTGTGTGTGTGATTGTGTGTGTGTGTGCTGTTCCATTCTTTGCATTCTGTCACAGTTAGCCATGTGTGTGTGTGTGCATTTGTGTGTGATTTTATAAGCTGTGCATTGATTCACATTGAACTGTGTGTGTGGGTGTGTGCTGGTGTATGCTTTGCATTTTTAACAGTCATCTGGGGGTATGTGTGTCTGTGTGTTGTGCTACAGGCTGAGCATTGTGTCACAGTGAAGTGTGTTTGTGGGAGTGTGCATGTGTCTGCATCTAAAGGCTGGCTATTAGTCACAGTGTGCCTTGTGTGTTTGTGTATGTTTCTGTACTGGTATAGGCTGTGCATTCATTCACAGTGAGGTGTGTTTGTGTGTCTGTCCTGGCGTAGGCTGGTTATTGGGTGACAGTGAGCCATGTGTGTGTGTGTGCTTGTAAAATCTGTGAACTGAGTCATGGCCATGTTTGTGTGTGTGAATGCTGGTATAGTTTATGCATTGACACATAGTGATACACGTGTGTGTTTTGTGATGGTATAAGCCATGCACTGAGTGTGAGTGAGCTGTTTTCATGTGTGCATGCTGGTATATTCTGAACTTTGAGTCACAGTGTGGTGTGTGGCCGTGTGTGTGTGTGTGTGTGTGTTCCGGTATAAGATGTACATTGAGATACAGTGAGCCGTGCATATGTGTGGCTGTGTGTGTGGGTGTGTGTGTGTGCTGCTAGAGGCTGCGCATTGTGTAACACGGAGCCATGGGTGTGTTGTGTGTTGGTGGGCTTTCATTGATTCAATGGGTGTGTGTGTCTGTGTTTGTTGTGCTAAAGACTGCATTGAGTCACAGTGAGTCGTGTGTGTGTGTGCTGGTATAGACGATTGATTGAGTCACGGTCAGCCATGTGTGTGTGCATGTTGGTATGTGTGTGTGTTCTTCTATAGGTTGTGCATTGAGTCACAGCGAACCCTGTATCTGTGCAGGTGTGTATGTGTGGTGCTGGTATAGGCTGTGCATTGAGTGACACTGAGGTGTGTGTGTATGCTTGTGTGTTTTGGTATACATTGTACATTGAGTCACAGTGCTGTGTGTTTGTGTGCACGCTGGTATAGTCTGTGCATTGAGTCACAGTGATGTGTGTGTGTCTGCGTGTTCTGGTATAGGCTGACCATTGTGTCACATTGAGGTGTGTGTGTGTGCTGGCATAGGCTGCACTTTTTGTCACAGTGAGGTGTGTGTGTGTGTATGTGTAGGTACAGGCTGTGCATTGAGTCACAGTGTGGGGGGTGTGTGTGATGTTATATGCTGTGCACTAGGACACAGTGAGCCATGTGTGTGTGCTGGTATAATCTGACCATTGAGTCACAGTGTGGTGTGGTGTGTGTGCCTTTGCTGGTATGGATTGTGCATTGAATCCCAGCCCTGTGTTAATGTTTGTGTATTTGGTGCTGTAGAGTCTGCATGAGTCACAGTAAGGTGTGTGTGTGTGCTGCTATAGGCTGAGAATTGAGTAACACCTAGGTGAGTGTATGTGTATGTGTATGCTGATAAGGAATTTGCATTGAATCAGTGAGCGGTGTGTGTGTGTGTGTGTACTGCTATAGGCTGTGCACTGAGCCACATTAAGGTGTGTTTCTGTGTATGTGTGTGTGGGTATAGGCTATGCATTGACTCACATTGAGCCATGTGTTTGTATGTGCTAGTATACACTGTTCATTGAGTCTCAGTGAACCATGGTTGTGTGTGTCTGTTTACTTGTATGGGATTGGCATTGAGTCACAGTGAGGTGTGTGTGTGTGTCTGTGTGGTGGTATAAGCTGCATTGAGTCACACGGCGTGGTGTGTGAGAGTGTGTGTGTGTGCGGGTACAGGCCGGTATTGAATCACAGTGAGCTGTGTGTGTGTGTGTGTGTGCTGCAATAGGCAGAGCATTGAGTCTCAGGTGTGTGTATGTGTGTGTGTATGTTGGTATGGTCTCTGCATTAATTCACTAAGGTGTGTTGTGTGTGTATGTACATGGAGCTGAAGACCGTATACTGATTCACAGTGAGCTGTGTGTGTATGTGTGTGTGTGTGTGATGGTATGGGCTTTGCATTGAGTCACTGAGGGGTGTGTCTGTGTGTGTACAACTGGAACTACAGACTGTGCACTGATTCACAATGAGCCATGTGTGAATGTGTGTATGTGATAGTATAGGGTGTGAATAGAGTCACATTGAGCCGTGCATATGTGTCTTTGCATGGGTGTTGTGGTATAGGCTGTGCATTGTGTCACAGTGACTGTGCGTGTGTGTGTGTGTGTGTGTGTGTGTGTTTGTGATGGTATAGTACGTGCATTGAATCAGAGAGAGCCATGCATGTGTCTCTGTGTGTGTGTGTTGGCATAGGCATTACATTGAGTCACAGTGAGCCATGTGTTTGTATGCTGGTGTAGACTCTGCATTCAGTCACAGTAAGCCTTGTGTGTGTGCCAGTACAGGCTGTGCATTGAGTCAGTGAGTCATATGTGTGTGTGTGTGTGTGTGCTGGTATAGACAGTGCATTGACTCCAATGAGCTGTGTAAGTTTGTGTGTGAGTGTGCGTGCTGCTATATGTGGTTCACTGAGTCACAGTCAGGTATGTGTGAGTGAGTGTTTGTGTGTTCTTGTATAGGTTGTGTATTGATTCACAGTGAGCCCTGTGTGTATGGTGGTATAGGTGGTGCATTGAATCACAGTGATGGTTGTTTTTCTGTGTGTATGCTGCAGTAGGCTGTGAATTGAGTCACAGAAGGTGGGACTTTGTGTGTGTATGTGCAGGTACAAGCTGCAGTTCGAGTCACAGTGATGGGTGTCTCTGTGTGGTGTTATAGGCTGTGTATTGAATCACAGCGAGCCGTATTAGTGTGTGTATGTGTATTTGTGTATGCGTGTGTGTGTGTGATGGTACAGGCTGAACATTGAGTCACTGAGGTGTGCATGTGTGTATGTGGTGCTACAGACTGTTCGTTAGGTCAAACTGAGCCATATCTGTGTGTAGGTGTGTGTGTGTACAGTTATTTGCTGTGCACTGAGTCACAGTGAACCATGTGTGTGTGGGGAGCTGGTATAGTCAGAGCACTGAGTCACAGTTGAATGTGTGGGAGTTGTTTGTGTATGTGTGTATTTGCTGGTGTAGACTGTGCATTGAGTCACAGTGAGTAGTGCGGTGTGTGTGTGCTGTGATGGTGTGGACTGTGGTTTTATCCACTTTGACCTGAACGGCTGTGTGTGTTTGTGTGTGTGTGTGTGTGCTGGCACTAGATGACAATTGAGACAGAGTGGGCTGTGTGTCTGTGTGTGAGCTGGTATAGACTGTATTGAGTCACTGTGAGCTGTGTGTGTATGTGTGCGCTCATATAGGCTGTGCATTGAGTAACAGTGAGTTTGTGTGTGTGTGTGCTGGTACAGGAAGCGTTTTCAGTCACAGTCTCGTGTGTGTGTGTGTGCATGTGAGTTTGTGTGCTGGTATGGGCTTTATGGTGCTGGTATGGGCTTTATTGACTCATGGGTGTGTGTGTGAGTGTGTGGTGATACAGACTGCATTGAGTCACAGTGCGCTGTGTGTGTGTGTGCTGGTATAGGCGATTTATTGAGTACCAGTGAGCCATGTGTGAGTGCGTGTTGGGGGGTGTGTGTGTGTACTGGTATAGGCTGTGCATTGAGTCACAGTGAGGCCTGCATCTGTGCATGTCTGTGTTTGTGTGTGTGTGTTTGCTGGTATAGGCTGAGCTTTGAATCACTCTGAGGTGTGTGTGCATGTGCTGGTAAAATTGTGCCTTGATTCACTGTGCCATGTGAGTGTGTGTGCACGCTGGTATAGGTTGTGCATTGAGTCAGAGTGGGAGGTGTGTGTGTCTGTGTGTTCTGGTATAGGCTGACAATTGAGGCACACTGAGATCTGTGTGCACATGTGTGTATATGTGTGCTGGTACAGCCTGCTCATTGAGTCATATTGAGTTTTGTGTGTGTGTGTGTGCAGGTAGAGGCAGCACATTGAGTCACAGTGAGGTGTATGTGTGTGATGTTATATGCTATGCACTGATTCATAGGGAGGTTTGTGTCTGTGTGTGTGCACTTTCTGGTATAGGATTTGCATTGAATCACACTGAGCTGTGTTTTTGAGTGTCAGTATATGTGCGTGTGTGGAGGTATGGGCTGTGGATTGACTCACAGTTTGCCGTATGTGCTTCTCTGTGTGTGTATGTCTGCTAGCATATCCTGTGCACTGAGTCACAGGGAGCCTTGTGTGTGTGTGTGTGTGTGTGTGTCCTGGTATAGAGTGTGCATTGATTCACAGTCAGCCATGTGTGTGTGTGTGTGAGTGCACTGGTATAGGATGTGCAGTGAGTCAGAGTGATGTGTGTGTGTGTCTGCGTGTTCTGATATAGGCTGACCATTGTGTAACATTGAGGGTGTGTGTGTGTGTGTGCTGGTATAGGCTGCATATTTTGTCACAGTGAAGTGTGTGTGTGTGTATGTGTAGGTACAGGCTGTGCATTGAGTCACAGTGTGGTGTGTGTGTGTGATGTTATATTCTGTGCACTAGGACACAGTGAGCCGTGTGTGTGTGCTGGTATAATCTGAACATTGAGTCACAGTGTGGTGTGGTGTGTGTGCCTTTGCTGGTATGGACTGTGCATTGAATCCCAGCCCTGTGTTAGTGTTTGTGTATTTGGTGCTGTAGAGTCTGCATGAGTCACAGTAAGATGTGTGTGTGTACTGCTATAGGCTGTACACTGAGCCATATTAAGGTGTGTTTCTGTGTGTGTGTGTGCGGGTATAGGCTATGCATTGACTCACATTGAGCCATGTGTTTGTATGTGCTACTATACACTGTTCATTGAGTCTCAGTGAGCCATTGTTGTGTGTGTCTGTTTACTTGTATGGGCTTGGCATTGAGTCTCAGACAGGTGTGTGTGTGTGTCTGTGTGTCTGTGTGGTGGTATAAACTGCATTGAGTCACACGGCGGTGTGTGTGAGAGTGTGTGTGTGTGCAGGTACAGGCTGGTATTGAACCACAGTGAGGCGTGTGTGTGCGTGTGTGTTTGTGTGTGCTGGAATAGGCAGAGCATTGAGTCTCAGGTGTGTGTATGTGTGTGTGTATGCTGGTATGGTCTCTGCATTGATTCACTAAGGTGTGTTGTGTGTGTATGTACATGGAGCTGAAGACTGTACACTGATTCACACTGAGCTGTGTGTGTATGTGTGTGTGTGTGTGATGGTATGGGCTTGGCATTGAGTCACTGAGGTGTGTGTTTGTGTGTGTATACCTGGAACTACAGACTGTGCACTGATTCACAATGAGCCATGTGTGAATGTGTGTATGTGATAGTATAGGGTGTGCATAGAGTCACAAAGAGCCGTGCATATGTGTCTTTGCATGGGTATTGTGGTATAGGGTCTTCATTGTGTCACAGTGACTGTGCGTGTGTGTGTGTGTGTGTGTTTGTGATGGTATAGTACATGCATTGAATCAGAAAGAGCCATGCATGTGTCTCTGTGTGTGTGTGCTGGCATAGGCATTACATTGAGTCACAGTGAGCCATGTGTTTGTATGTTGGTGTAGACTCTGCATTGAGTCACAGTAAGCCTTGTGTGTGTGCCAGTACAGGTTGTGCATTGAGTCAGTGAGTCATATGTGTGTGTGTGTTTGTGTGTGTGTGTGCTTGTTTAGACAGTGCATTGAGTCCAATGAGCAGTGTATGTTTGTGTGTGTGTGTGTGTGTGCTGTTAGGTAATGTGCATTGAGTCACAGTAGCTCTGTGTGTGTTTTTGAATACCTCTGGGCTGGCATAGGCTGAGAATTGAGTCACAGTGTGGTGTGTGTGTGAGTGTTCATGTGTGTGCAAGTATAGGCTGGACATTGAAGCACAGTGAGCTGTGTGTGTTTGTGTGTGTGTTGATATAGGCTGCACATTCAGTTACAGTGAGCTGTGTGTGTATGTGAGTGTGCTTGTAGAAGCTGCACACTGGTTAACAGTGAGGTGTGCATGAGTGTGTGTGTGTGCTGTTACATACTGGGCATTCAGTCACAGTTTGCTGTGTGTGTGTGTGCATGCATGTGTGCTTTTATAGGCTGTGCCTTGATTCACATTGAACTGTGAGTGTGGGTGTGTGGATGTCTGCCGGTATACATTTTGCATTGTTTCACAATGAGCTGTGTGTGTGTGTGTGTGTGTGTGTTCTGGTATGAGATGTACATTGAGATACAGTGAGCCGTGCATGTGTGTGGCTGTGTGTGTGTGCTGCTAGAGGCTGGGCATTGTGTAACACTGAGCTATGTGTTTCTGTGTGTCACTCTATAGACTCTGCATTGAGTCTGTGTGTGTGCATGCATGTGTGCTGGTATAGGCTATGCATTGATTCACATTGAGTTAGTGTGTGGTTGTGCATGTTGTGTGGCTATATGTTTTGCATTGATTCACTGTGAGCTGTGTGTGTGTGAGTGTGCATGTGTGTGAACATATAGGCTGGACATTGAGTCACAGTGAGGTGTGTGTGTGAGTTTGTGTTTATGTGCAGTGGTAAAAGCCACGCAATGAGAACCAGTGATGTTTGTGTCTGATAGTGTGTGTCTTTTCAGGTTTATGCTGGGCATTGAGTCACAGTGAGCCGTGTGTGTGTGTGCATGTGTGTGTTTGTGTGCTGGTATAGGCTGTGCATTGAGTCACAGTGAGGTGTGTGTGTCTGTTGAGGTGTACACTGGGCATTGAGTCTCAGCTTTGTATGTCTGTGTGTGTGTGCTGAGATAGGCTGTGCATTGAGTCACAGTGACATGTGTGTCAGTGTCTGTGTGAGTGTGTAATAGTATAGCTTGTGTGTTCAGACACAGTGAGGTTTGAGTGTGAGTGTGTGTGTGCTGTTAGAGACTGTGGATTGAGTATCAGTGAGCCATGTTTGTTTTTGTGTGTGTGCATGCATGTGTTCTGTTATAAGCTGTGCACTGAGTCACATTGCCGTATTTTTGTGTGTGTGTGTGTATGCCTGTTGATATAGGCTATGCATTGAGTCACAGTGCTCCGTTAGTGTCTGTGAGGGTTTGTTGGTATAGGCTGTGCACAGGGTCCCAGTGAGCCATCTGTGTGTGTGTGTCTGTGCAAATATGGACAGTGCATTGAGTCACAGTGAGTCATGTGTGTCTCTGGGTGTGTGTGTGTCCACATGTGCTGTGTTCGGTTGCGTGTTTTGTCACAGTAAGCCATGTGTGATTATGTGCTGGTATAGACTGTGAACTGAGTCACGGCCATGTGTGTGTGTGTGTGTGTGTGTGTGTATGCATGCAGACTAGGCTATGCATTGACTCATAGTGAGCTGTTTATGTGTTTGTGATGGTATAGGCTGTCAATTGATTCACAGTGAGCTGTTTGTGTGTGCATGTGCTGATATACTTTGAGCATTGAGTCACAGTTTGGCTGTGAGTTTGTTTTGCCGGTACAAGATGTACACCGAGTTACAGTGAGCCGTAGGTGTCTGTGGCTTTGTGTGTATGTGTGTGCCTATATAGGTGGTGCAGTAAGTCACAGTGAGCTGTGAGTGTGGGTGTGATGCTAGTATAGACTGTGAACTGAGTCACAGAGAACCATGTGTGTGTGTGTGTGTGTGTTGTTTGCTTCAAGTTAATGTGCATTGAGTCACAGTGAGCTCTGTGTGTGTTTGTGAATACCTCTGGGCTGGTATAGGCTGAGCATTGAGTCACAGTGAGGTGTGTGTGTGAGTGTGCGTGTGTGTGCAAGTATAGGCTGGGCATTGAATCACAGTGAGCTGTGTGTTTTCGTGTGTGTGCTGGTATAGGCTGCGCATTCAGTCACAGTGAGCCATGTGTATGTGTGAGTGCTCTTGTAGAGGCTGCACATTGAATCACAGTGAGGTGTGTGTGTGATTGTGTGTGTGTGCTGTTCCATTCTGTGCATTCTGTCACAGTTAGCCATGTGTGTGTGTGCATTTGTGTGTGATTTTATAAGCTGTGCATTGATTCACATTGAACTGTGTGTGTGGGTGTGTGCTGGTGTATGCTTTGCATTTTTCACAGTCATCTGGGGGTATGTGTGTCTGTGTGTTGTGCTACAGGCTGAGCATTGTGTCACAGTGAAGTGTGTTTGTGGGAGTGTGCATGTGTCTGCATCTAAAGGCTGGCTATTAGTCACAGTGTGCCTTGTGTGTTTGTGTATGTTTCTGTACTGGTATAGGCTGTGCATTCATTCACAGTGAGGTGTGTTTGTGTGTCTGTCCTGGCGTAGGCTGGTTATTGGGTGACAGTGAGCCATGTGTGTGTGTGTGCTTGTAAAATCTGTGAACTGAGTCATGGCCATGTTTGTGTGTGTGAATGCTGGTATAGTTTATGCATTGACACATAGTGATACACGTGTGTGTTTCGTGATGGTATAAGCCATGCACTGAGTGTGAGTGAGCTGTTTTCATGTGTACATGCTGGTATATTCTGAACTTTGAGTCACAGTGTGGTGTGTGGCCGTGTATGTGTGTGTGTGTGTGTGTGTGTGTGTTCCGGTATAAGATATACATTGAGATACAGTGAGCCATGCATATGTGTGGCTGTGTGTGTTGGTGTGTGTGTGTGCTGCTAGAGGCTGCGCATTGTGTAACACGGAGCCATGGGTGTGTTGTGTGTTGGTGGGCTTTCATTGATTCAATGGGTGTGTGTGTCTGTGTTTGTTGTGCTAAAGACTGCATTGAGTCACAGTGAGTCGTGTGTGTGTGTGCTGGTATAGACGATTGATTGAGTCACGGTCAGCCATGTGTGTGTGCATGTTGGTATGTGTGTGTGTTCTTCTATAGGTTGTGCATTGAGTCACAGCGAACCCTGTATCTGTGCAGGTGTGTATGTGTGGTGCTGGTATAGGCTGTGCATTGAGTGACACTGAGGTGTGTGTGTATGCTTGTGTGTTTTGGTATACATTGTACATTGAGTCACAGTGCTGTGTGTTTGTGTGCATGCTGGTATAGTCTGTGCATTGAGTCACAGTGATGTGTGTGTGTCTGCGTGTTCTGGTATAGGCTGACCATTGTGTCACATTGAGGTGTGTGTGTGTGCTGGCATAGGCTGCACTTTTTGTCACAGTGAGTTGTGTGTGTGTGTATGTGTAGGTAGAGGCTGTGCATTGAGTCACAGTGTGGGGTGTGTGTGTGATGTTATATGCTGTGCACTAGGACACAGTGAGCCATGTGTGTGTGCTGGTATAATCTGACCATTGAGTCACAGTGTGGTGTGGTGTGTGTGCCTTTGCTGGTATGGATTGTGCATTGAATCCCAGCCCTGTGTTAATGTTTGTGTATTTGGTGCTGTAGAGTCTGCATGAGTCACAGTAAGGTGTGTGTGTGTGCTGCTATAGGCTGAGAATTGAGTAACACCTAGGTGAGTGTATGTGTATGTGTATGCTGATAAGGGATTTGCATTGAATCAGTGAGCGGTGTGTGTGTGTACTGCTATAGGCTGTGCGCTGAGCCACATTAAGGTGTGTTTCTGTGTATGTGTGTGTGGGTATAGGCTATGCATTGACTCACATTGAGCCATGTGTTTGTATGTGCTAGTATACACTGTTCATTGAGTCTCAGTGAACCATGGTTGTGTGTGTCTGTTTACTTGTATGGGCTTGGCATTGAGTCACAGTGAGGTGTGTGTGTGTGTCTGTGTGGTGGTATAAGCTGCATTGAGTCACACGGCGTGGTGTGTGAGAGTGTGTGTGTGTGCGGGTACAGGCTGGTATTGAATCACAGTGAGCTGTGTGTGTGTGTGTGTGTGCTGCAATAGGCAGAGCATTGAGTCTCAGGTGTGTGTATATGTGTGTGTATGTTGGTATGGTCTCTGCATTAATTCACTAAGGTGTGTTGTGTGTGTATGTACATGGAGCTGAAGACCGTATACTGATTCACAGTGAGCTGTGTGTGTATGTGTGTGTATGTGTGATGGTATGGGCTTTTCATTGAATCACTGAGGTGTGTGTCTGTGTGTGTATACCTGGAACTACAGACTGTGCACTGATTCACAACGAGCCATGTGTGAATGTGTGTATGTGATAGTATAGGGTGTGCATAGAGTCACAAAGAGCCGTGCATATGTGTCTTTGCATGGGTGTTGTGGTATAGGCTGTGTACTGTGGCACAGTGACTGTGCGTGTGTGTGTGTGTTTGTGTTTGTGATGGTATAGTGCGTGCATTGAATAAGAGAGAGCCATGCATGTGTCTCTTTGTGTGTGTGCTGGCATAGGCATTACATTGCATCACAGTGAGCCATGTGTTTGTATGCTGGTGTAGACTCTGCCTTGAGTCACAGTAAGCCTTGTGTGTGTGCCAGTACAGGCTATGCATTGAGTCAGTGAGTCATATATGTGTGTGTGTGTGTGTGTGTTTGTGTGCTGGTATGTGCAGTACATTGAGTTCAAGAGAGCCGTGTATGTTTGTGTGTGTGTGTGTGTGTGTGTGCTGCTATAGGTGGTTCCCTGAGTCACAGTCAGGTATGTGTGAGTGTGTGTTTGTGTGTTCTTGTATAGGCTGTGCATTAATCCACAGTGAGCCATGTGTGTATGCTGGTATAGTAGGTGCATTGAGTCACAGTGATGTTTATGTTTGTGTGTGTGTGTGTGCTGCAGTAGGCTGTGAATTGAGTCACAGAAGGTGGGTCTTTGTGTGTGTATGTGCAGGTACAGGCTGCGGTTTGAGTCAGAGAGATGGGTGTCTCTGTGTGGTGTAATAGGCTGTGCATTGAATCACAGCAAGCCGTATTTTTGTGTGTATGTGTATTTTTGTATGTGTGTGTGTGTGTGTGATGGTACAGGCTGAACACTGAGTCACTGAGGTGTTCATGTGTGTATGTGGTGCTACAGACTCTTCGTTAGGTCAAACTGAGCCATATGTGTGTGTATGTTTGTGTGTGTGTACAGTTATTGGCTCTGCATTGAGTCATGGTGAACCATGTGTGTGTGGGGAGCTGGTATAGTCACAGCACTGAGTCACAGTTAAATGCGTAGGAGATGTGTGTGTATGTGTGTGTGTGTATTTGCTGGTGTATACTGTGCATTGAGTCACAGTTAGTAGTGCAGTGTGTGTGTGTCTGTGATGGTGTGGACTGTGTTTTTATCCACTTTGACATGAACGAGTGTGTGTGTGTGTATCTGTGTGTGTGTGTGTGTGTGTGCTAGCACTGAATGACCATTGAGACAGAGGGGGCTCTGTGTGTGTCTGTGTGTGTGCTGGTATAGACTCTGTATTGATTCACTGTGAGCTGTGTGTTTAAGTGTTTGCTCGTATAGGCAGTGCATTGAGTCTCAGTGAGGTGTTTCTGTGTGTGTGTGCTGGTACAGAAAGCTTTTTCAGTCACAGTCAGGTGTGTGTGTGTGTGCATGTGATTTTGTGTGCTGGTATGGGCTTTATTGTGCTGGTATGGGTTTTATTGAGTAATGGGTGTGTGTGTGAGTGTGTGGTGATACAGACTTCATTGATTCACAGCGAGCTGTGTGTGTGTGTCCTGGTATAGGTGATTGACTGAGTACCAGTGAGCCATGTGTGACTGCGTGTTGGTGTGTGTGTGTGTTCTTGTATAGGCTGTGCATTGATTCACAGTGAGCTTAGTGTGTATGCTGTCATAGGAGGTGCATTGAGTCACAGTGATGGTTGTGTTTGTGTGTGTGTGTTTGTGCTGCAGTAGGCTGTGAATTGAGTACCAGAAGGTGGGTCTTTGTGTGTGTATGTGCAGGTACAGGCTGCGGTTTGAGTTAGAGTGATGGGTGTCTCTGTGTGGTGTTATAGGCTGTGCATTGAATCACAGTGAGCTGTGTGTGTGTGTGTGTGTGTGCTGGAATAGGCAGAGCATTGAGTCTCAGGTGTGTGTATGTGTGTGTGTATGCTGGTATGGTCTCTGCATTGATTCACTAAGGTGTGTTGTGTGTGTATGTACATGGAGCTGAAGACTGTACACTGATTCACACTGAGCTGTGTGTGTATGTGTGTGTGATGGTATGGGCTTGGCATTGAGTCACTGAGGTGTGTGTTTGTGTGTGTATACCTGGAACTACAGACTGTGCACTGATTCACAATGAGCCATGTGTGAATGTGTGTATGTGATAGTATAGGGTGTGCATAGAGTCACAAAGAGCCGTGCATATGTGTCTTTGCATGGGTGTTGTGGTATAGGGTCTTCATTGTGTCACAGTGACTGTGCGTGTGTGTGTGTGTGTGTGTGTTTGTGATGGTATAGTACATGCATTGAATCAGAGAGAGCCATGCATGTGTCTCTGTGTGTGTGTGCTGGCATAGGCATTACATTGAGTCACAGTGAGCCATGTGTTTGTATGTTGGTGTAGACTCTGCATTGAGTCACAGTAAGCCTTGTGTGTGTGCCAGTACAGGTTGTGCATTGAGTCAGTGAGTCATATGTGTGTGTGTGTTTGTGTGTGTGTGTGCTTGTTTAGACAGTGCATTGAGTCCAATGAGCAGTGTATGTTTGTGTGTGTGTGTGTGTGTGCTGTTAGGTAATGTGCATTGAGTCACAGTAGCTCTGTGTGTGTTTTTGAATACCTCTGGGCTGGCATAGGCTGAGAATTGAGTCACAGTGTGGTGTGTGTGTGAGTGTTCATGTGTGTGCAAGTATAGGCTGGACATTGAAGCACAGTGAGCTGTGTGTGTTTGTGTGTGTGCTGATATAGGCTGCACATTCAGTTACAGTGAGCTGTGTGTGTATGTGAGTGTGCTTGTAGAAGCTGCACACTGGTTAACAGTGAGGTGTGTATGAGTGTGTGTGTGTGCTGTTACATACTGGGCATTCAGTCACAGTTTGCTGTGTGTGTGTGTGCATGCATGTGTGCTTTTATAGGCTGTGCCTTGATTCACATTGAACTGTGAGTGTGGGTGTGTGGATGTCTGCTGGTATACATTTTGCATTGTTTCACAATGAGCTGTGTGTGTGTGTGTGTGTGTGTTCTGGTATGAGATGTACATTGAGATACAGTGAGCCGTGCATGTGTGTGGCTGTGTGTGTGTGTGTGTGCTGCTAGAGGCTGGGCATTGTGTAACACTGAGCTATGTGTTTCTGTGTGTCACTCTATAGACTGTGCATTGAGTCTGTGTGTGTGCATGCATGTGTGCTGGTATAGGCTATGCATTGATTCACATTGAGTTAGTGTGTGGTTGTGCATGTTGTGTGGCTATATGTTTTGCATTGATTCACTGTGAGCTGTGTGTGTGTGAGTGTGCATGTGTGTGAACATATAGGCTGGACATTGAGTCACAGTGAGGTGTGTGTGTGAGTTTGTGTTTATGTGCAGTGGTAAAAGCCACGCAATGAGAACCAGTGATGTTTGTGTCTGATAGTGTGTGTCTTTTCAGGTTTATGCTGGGCATTGAGTCACAGTGAGCCGTGTGTGTGTGCATGTGTGTGTTTGTGTGCTGGTATAGGCTGTGCATTGAGTCACAGTGAGGTGTGTGTGTCTGTTCAGGTGTACACTGGGCATTGAGTCTCAGCTTTGTATGTCTGTGTGTGTGTGCTGAGATAGGCTGTGCATTGAGTCACAGTGACATGTGTGTCAGTGTCTGTGTGAGTGTGTATTCAGACACAGTGAGGTTTGAGTGTGAGTGTGTGTGTGCTGTTAGAGACTGTGGATTGAGTATCAGTGAGCCATGTTTGTTTTTGTGTGTGTGCATGCATGTGTTCTGTTATAAGCTGTGCACTGAGTCACATTGCCGTATTTTTGTGTGTGTGTGTATGCCTGTTGATATAGGCTATGCATTGAGTCACAGTGCTCCGTTAGTGTCTGTGAGGGTTTGTTGGTATAGGCTGTGCACAGGGTCCCAGTGAGCCATCTGTGTGTGTGTGTCTGTGCAAATATGGACAGTGCATTGAGTCACAGTGAGTCATGTGTGTCTCTGGGTGTGTGTGTGTCCACATGTGCTGTGTTCGGTTGCGTGTTTTGTCACAGTAAGCCATGTGTGATTATGTGCTGGTATAGACTGTGAACTGAGTCACGGCCATGTGTGTGTGTGTGTGTATGCATGCAGACTAGGCTATGCATTGACTCATAGTGAGCTGTTTATGTGTTTGTGATGGTATAGGCTGTCAATTGATTCACAGTGAGCTGTTTGCGTGTGCATGTGCTGATATAGTTTGAGCATTGAGTCACAGTTTGGCTGTGAGTTTGTTTTGCCGGTACAAGATGTACACCGAGTTACAGTGAGCCGTAGGTGTCTGTGGCTTTGTGTGTATGTGTGTGCCTATATAGGTGGTGCAGTAAGTCACAGTGAGCTGTGAGTGTGGGTGTGATGCTAGTATAGACTGTGAACTGAGTCACAGAGAACCATGTGTGTGTGTGTGTGTGTGTGTTGTTTGCTTCAAGTTAATGTGCATTGAGTCACAGTGAGCTCTGTGTGTGTTTGTGAATACCTCTGGGCTGGTATAGGCTGAGCATTGAGTCACAGTGAGGTGTGTGTGTGAGTGTGCGTGTGTGTGCAAGTATAGGCTGGGCATTGAGTCACAGTGAGCTGTGTGTTTTCGTGTGTGTGCTGGTATAGGCTGCGCATTCAGTCACAGTGAGCCATGTGTATGTGTGAGTGCTCTTGTAGAGGCTGCACATTGAATCACAGTGAGGTGTGTGTGTGATTGTGTGTGTGTGTGCTGTTCCATTCTGTGCATTCTGTCACAGTTAGCCATGTGTGTGTGTGTGCATTTGTGTGTGATTTTATAAGCTGTGCATTGATTCACATTGAACTGTGTGTATGGGTGTGTGCTGGTGTATGCTTTGCATTTTTCACAGTCATCTGGGGGTATGTGTGTCTGTGTGTTGTGCTACAGGCTGAGCATTGTGTCACAGTGAAGTGTGTTTGTGGGAGTGTGCATGTGTCTGCATCTAAAGGCTGGCTATTAGTCACAGTGTGCCTTTTGTGTTTGTGTATGTTTCTGTACTGGTATAGGCTGTGCATTCATTCACAGTGAGGTGTGTTTGTGTGTCTGTCCTGGCGTAGGCTGGTTATTGGGTGACAGTGAGCCATGTGTGTGTGTGTGCTTGTAAAATCTGTGAAATGAGTCATGGCCATGTTTGTGTGTGTGAATGCTGGTATAGTTTATGCATTGACACATAGTGATACACGTGTGTGTTTCGTGATGGTATAAGCCATGCACTGAGTGTGAGTGAGCTGTTTTCATGTGTGCATGCTGGTATATTCTGAACTTTGAGTCACAGTGTGGTGTGTGGCCGTGTATGTGTGTGTGTGTGTGTGTGTGTTCCGGTATAAGATGTACATTGAGATACAGTGAGCCGTGCATATGTGTGGCTGTGTGTGTGGGTGTGTGTGTGTGCTGCTAGAGGCTGCGCATTGTGTAACACGGAGCCATGGGTGTGTTGTGTGTTGGTGGGCTTTCATTGATTCAATGGGTGTGTGTGTCTGTGTTTGTTGTGCTAAAGACTGCATTGAGTCACAGTGAGTCGTGTGTGTGTGTGCTGGTATAGACGATTGATTGAGTCACGGTCAGCCATGTGTGTGTGCATGTTGGTATGTGTGTGTGTTCTTCTATAGGTTGTGCATTGAGTCACAGCGAACCCTGTATCTGTGCAGGTGTGTATGTGTGGTGCTGGTATAGGCTGTGCATTGAGTGACACTGAGGTGTGTGTGTATGCTTGTGTGTTTTGGTATACATTGTACATTGAGTCACAGTGCTGTGTGTTTGTGTGCACGCTGGTATAGTCTGTGCATTGAGTCACAGTGATGTGTGTGTGTCTGCGTGTTCTGGTATAGGCTGACCATTGTGTCACATTGAGGTGTGTGTGTGTGCTGGCATAGGCTGCACTTTTTGTCACAGTGAGTTGTGTGTGTGTGTATGTGTAGGTAGAGGCTGTGCATTGAGTCACAGTGTGGGGGTGTGTGTGATGTTATATGCTGTGCACTAGGACACAGTGAGCCATGTGTGTGTGCTGGTATAATCTGACCATTGAGTCACAGTGTGGTGTGGTGTGTGTGCCTTTGCTGGTATGGATTGTGCATTGAATCCCAGCCCTGTGTTAATGTTTGTGTATTTGGTGCTGTAGAGTCTGCATGAGTCACAGTAAGGTGTGTGTGTGTGCTGCTATAGGCTGAGAATTGAGTAACACCTAGGTGAGTGTATGTGTATGTGTATGCTGATAAGGGATTTGCATTGAATCAGTGAGCGGTGTGTGTGTGTGTGTGTACTGCTATAGGCTGTGCGCTGAGCCACATTAAGGTGTGTTTCTGTGTATGTGTGTGTGGGTATAGGCTATGCATTGACTCACATTGAGCCATGTGTTTGTATGTGCTAGTATACACTGTTCATTGAGTCTCAGTGAACCATGGTTGTGTGTGTCTGTTTACTTGTATGGGCTTGGCATTGAGTCACAGTGAGGTGTGTGTGTGTGTCTGTGTGGTGGTATAAACTGCATTGAGTCACACGGCGTGGTGTGTGAGAGTGTGTGTGTGTGCAGGTACAGGCTGGTATTGAATCACAGTGAGCTGTGTGTGTGTGTGTGTGCTGCAATAGGCAGATCATTGAGTCTCAGGTCTGTGTATGTGTGTGTGTATGTTGGTATGGTCTCTGCATTAATTCACTAAGGTGTGTTGTGTGTGTATGTACATGGAGCTGAAGACCGTATACTGATTCACAGTGAGCTGTGTGTGTATGTGTGTGTGTGTGTGATGGTATGGGCTTTTCATTGAATCACTGAGGTGTGTGTCTGTGTGTGTATACCTGGAACTACAGACTGTGCACTGATTCACAACGAGCCATGTGTGAATGTGTGTATGTGATAGTATAGGGTGTGCATAGAGTCACAAAAAGCCGTGCATATGTGTCTTTGCATGGGTGTTGTGGTATAGGCTGTGTACTGTGGCACAGTGACTGTGCGTGTGTTTGTGTGTTTGTGTTTGTGATGGTATAGTGCGTGCATTGAATAAGAGAGAGCCATGCATGTGTCTCTGTGTGTGTGTGCTGGCATAGGCATTACATTGCATCACAGTGAGCCATGTGTTTGTATGCTGGTGTAGACTCTGCCTTGAGTCACAGTAAGCCTTGTGTGTGTGCCAGTACAGGCTATGCATTGAGTCAGTGAGTCATATCTGTGTGTGTGTGTGTGTGTTTGTGTGCTGGTATGTGCAGTGCATTGAGTTCAAGAGAGCCGTGTATGTTTGTGTGTGTGTGTGTGTGTGCTGCTATAGGTGGTTCCCTGAGTCACAGTCAGGTATGTGTGAGTGTGTGTTTGTGTGTTCTTGTATAGGCTGTGCATTAATCCACAGTGAGCCATGTGTGTATGCTGGTACAGGAGGTGCATTGAGTCACAGTGATGGTTGTGTTTGTGTGTGTGTGTGCTGCAGTAGGCTGTGAATTGAGTCACAGAAGGTGGGTCTTTGTGTGTGTATGTGCAGATACAGGCTGCGGTTTGAGTCAGAGAGATGGGTGTCTCTGTGTGGTGTAATAGGCTGTGCATTGAATCACAGCAAGCTGTATTTTTGTGTGTATGTGTATTTTTGTATGTGTGTGTGTGTGTGATGGTACAGGCTGAACACTGAGTCACTGAGGTGTTCATGTGTGTATGTGGTGCTACAGACTCTTCGTTAGGTCAAACTGAGCCATATGTGTGTGTATGTTTGTGTGTGTGTACAGTTATTGGCTCTGCATTGAGTCATGGTGAACCATGTGTGTGTGGGGAGCTGGTATAGTCACAGCACTGAGTCACAGTTAAATGTGTAGGAGATGTGTGTGTATGTGTGTGTGTGTATTTGCTGGTGTATACTGTGCATTGAGTCACAGTTAGTAGTGCAGTGTGTGTGTGTCTGTGATGGTGTGGACTGTGTTTTTATCCACTTTGACATGAACGAGTGTGTGTGTGTGTATCTCTGTGTGTGTGTGTGTGTGCTAACACTGAATGACCATTGAGACAGAGGGGGCTCTGTGTGTGTCTGTGTGTGTGCTGGTATAGACTCTGTATTGATTCACTGTGAGCTGTGTGTTTAAGTGTTTGCTCGTATAGGCAGTGCATTGAGTCTCAGTTAGGTGTTTCTGTGTGTCTGTGCTGGTACAGAAAGATTTTCAGTCACAGTCAGGTGTGTGTGTGTGTGCATGTGATTTTGTGTGCTGGTATGGGCTTTATTGTGCTGGTATGGGTTTTATTGAGTAATGGGTGTGTGTGTGAGTGTGTGGTGATACAGACTTCATTGATTCACAGCGAGCTGTGTGTGTGTGTCCTGGTATAGGTGATTGACTGAGTACCAGTGAGCCATGTGTGACTGCGTGTTGGTGTGTGTGTGTGTTCTTGTATAGGCTGTGCATTGATTCACAGTGAGCCAAGTGTGTATGCTGTCATAGGAGGTGCATTGAGTCACAGTGATGGTTGTGTTTGTGTGTGTGTGTTTGTGCTGCAGTAGGCTGTGAATTGAATAGCAGAAGGTGGGTCATTGTGTGTGTATGTGCAGGTACAGGCTGCGGTTTGAGTTAGAGTGATGGGTGCCTCTGTGTGGTGTTATAGGCTGTGCATTGAATCACAGTGAGCCGTGTGTGTGTGTGTGAGTGTGTTGGAATAGGCAGAGCATTGAGTCTCAGGTGTGTGTATGTGTGTGTGTATGCTGGTATGGTCTCTGCATTGATTCACTAAGGTGTGTTGTGTGTGTATGTACATGGAGCTGAAGACTGTACACTGATTCACACTGAGCTGTGTGTGTATGTGTGTGTGTGTGTGATGGTATGGGCTTTGCATTGAGTCACTGAGGTGTGTGTCTGTGTGTGTATACCTGGAACTACAGACTGTGCACTGATTCACAATGAGCCATGTGTGAATGTGTGTATGTGATAGTATAGGGTGTGAATAGAGTCACATTGAGCCGTGCATATGTGTCTTTGCATGGGTGTTGTGGTATAGGCTGTGCATTTTGTCACAGTGACTGTCCGTGTGTGTGTGTGTGTGTTTTTGCGATGGTATAGTATGTGCATTGAGTCAGAGAGAGCCATGCATGTGTCTCTGTGTGTGTGTGTTGGCATAGGCATTACATTGAGTCACAGTGAGCCATGTGTTTGCATGCTGGTGTAAACTCTGCATTGAGTCACAGTAAGCCTTGTGTGTGTGCCAGTACAGGCTGTGCATTGAGTCAGTGAGTCATATGTGTGTGTGTGTGTGTGTGTGTGTGTGCTGGTATAGGCAGTGCATTGAGTCCAATGAGCCGTGTATGTTTGTGTGTGAGTGTGCGTGCTGCTATAGGTGGTTCACTGAGTCACAGTCAGGTATGTGTGAGTGAGTGTTTGTGTGTTCTTGTATAGGTTGTGTATTGATTCACAGTGAGCCCTGTGTGTATGGTGGTATAGGCGGTGCATTGAATCACAGTGATGGTTGTTTTTCTGTGTGTATGCTGCAGTAGGCTGTGAATTGAGTCACAGAAGGTGGGACTTTGTGTGTGTATGTGCAGGTACAAGCTGCAGTTCGAGTCACAGTGATGGGTGTCTCTGTGTGTTGTTATAGGCTGTGTATTGAATCACAGCGAGCCGTATTAGTGTGTGTATGTGTATTTGTGTATGCGTGTGTGTGTGTGATGGTACAGGCTGAACATTGAGTCACTGAGGTGTGCATGTGTGTATGTGGTGCTACAGACTGTTCGTTAGGTCAAACTGAGCCATATCTGTGTGTAGGTGTGTGTGTGTACAGTTATTTGCTGTGCACTGAGTCACAGTGAACCATGTGTGTGTGGGGAGCTGGTATAGTCAGAGCACTGAGTCACAGTTGAATGTGTGGGAGTTGTTTGTGTATGTGTGTATTTGCTGGTGTAGACTGTGCATTGAGTCACAGTGAGTAGTGCGGTGTGTGTGTGCTGTGATGGTGTGGACTGTGGTTTTATCCACTTTGACCTGAACGGCTGTGTGTGTTTGTGTGTTTGTGTGTGTGTGTGTGCTGGCACTAGATGACAATTGAGACAGAGTGGGCTGTGTGTCTGTGTGTGAGCTGGTATAGACTCTGTATTGAGTCACTGTGAGCTGTGTGTGTATGTGTGTGCTCGTATAGGCTG